>NC_071258.1:35863661-36008661 GCF_023375685.1 Ictalurus furcatus | reverse complement strand
AATATGTTATATGATTCTACATCAATATAAACATAAAACTGTACAGAATCCTCCAATCACAACTGACCAATCAGAATCAGCCAATCACAAAAAAAAAAGGTTACAATGGTTAAGTTTCCAACTCCCTGGTTATAAACAGCCCATCAGCCATCACAAGGCAGAAACAGACATTAACCACTATCAGCCACAAAACACACTTCCTGGAAGCCGCAGAGATACGGACCAATCAGAGCACAGGGAGCAGTGACTCACCGAGGTACCTGTAGAAGAAGTACATGAGGACGAGCATCACACACATGAGCACGACGAACAGCAGCACCTTCAATGGGGAGTAGAGTGTAAGATCCCCGCTGTCTGATCGCTCCTCTCCTGCAGAAAGCACCGTCACACTCTGCTTTTCCCTGCGCGCACACACACACACACACACACACACACACACACACACACACACACACATTTTAAGACTGTTTCTTTATAACCTGTGACCTCTGACCTGTGAGTGGTATCTCACTGACTTCTCAGCGGCCCCGCTCCAGAAGCCGCCCATAGCCACGGTGAAGACGGCAATCACGAGCATGATGATGATGCTGGCGTCAAATTCAGCGGTGGGCGGAGCATACAGCTGCACCTCCATCTTATCTGTAAACACCTGACACAAGGGGGAGGGGCCTTAGAGCTCAACTATACTGAACAATGCACAGAGAAATAATATCAGGTGCGAGGAATTAAAATAAATCTGTACCGTTTGCATATCCAGGAAGTCGCGGTACCTCATGAGCGCCAGAGGAATGGTCACTTTATCGTACTCGCTGTCATTGGCTGAGGGAGTCCTCTGAAGAAAAAGAAAAGGGGGTGTTACTGGGAACCACATCACTTACGGGCTACAAGAACACGTTATGGTCTTCCAAGAACCTCATTATTAAAACTCTTGACGAAGCTTATAGAACTTGTGAGAAGAACTCTTTTGGGTAACACACGAGAACTGGGTAGTGTGCTCCAGGAATTTGTTACAGTGCTCTGAGAACTTGTGACGGCATTACAAGACCTCACTGTGACACTCTGGAAGGAACTTAAGGCGCTCTGAGGACTCGATACGTCGTTAAGAGAACTTGTGAAGAGAACTCGTCGTGACGTGAAGGGAACTTGTTACGGCACCCACAGAACAAGTACTCAGGGATCTTGTTACAGCACTCTGAGAGCTCAAACCATCTTTACAAGAACGTGTGATGGACTGACGAGAACTCCGTGAGACATTAAAGAAATTCGTTATGGTACTACGAGAACTTACGGCACCCCAAGAACCCATTACGGCACTCAGAAGACTTGATATGGCACGCCAGGAATTCGTTACAGCACTAACAGAACCTGTTAGAACACAGCAAGGACTGCTTATGGCACTACGGGAGCGCGGTAGATGGATGGAGGTACTGCGCTAGAAAGAAGTTGTTACTGCGCTACAAAAAGAAACCGAAGTGATGTGTGAAATCTGAAAGCTGCACAAACACACGTGATGTCATAGCGTGATGTAAGTACCATGGCCTCTTTGCTGGCGATGAGAAGAACTGCGGCTCCGAGCTGCTGAGCCACCTGAGCTTTCTGACTGAAGCCACAGCCTCCTCGCATCACACACACCGCCACGCCCTTCAGCGAGCCTGGCTCTACTCCGCTCACATCACACAGCGTGGTCGACGTCTTGTTCACCAGCCTGTACCGCGCCTGTACACACACACACACACACACACACACACACACACACGATGAAGGTCTGGGTAAGTTCTGACGCATTAGCCCATGTGTGTGTGCACTGACTTACAGCATCAGTAAGAGAGCTGGAGATGTTGGACCATGATGCGTTGTAAACGAGACAGTACTCCTTTTGAAGGATCCAATCAGAAACGTGCAGGACGGCCTCGTGGCACTCGCTCTGAAAGAACACAAACCAAATTACAAGATCCACTCAGCATCATATTACAGTGCTGCAGGAAGGCAGAGAGCTACAGAAAGTGTTCAGAGGTCAATAAAAGCGTATTAGTGAAGATGATGCGGCGGCACAGGAGTCAAAATTCATCACAAGACACCTGGCACAGTGCCACAGGAACATGTTACAGCAATACCTTCAGGACGTGCCTACAGGGCTGTAACATCCTCGTGCACAGCTACAAAATGTTCCTGTAGGGCTTCTTATAGCATGTGTTACAGCCTCATGGGAAAAACTACAGCCAAAAGGGAACACTTGTAGCAAGTTCCTGTAGGGCTGCAACACCTTTCTATAGGGTTGTAATACCATAGGGATGTAACACTTTCCTGTAGGGCTGTAACACCTTCCTGTAGGGATGTAACACTTTCCTTTAGGACTGTAACACCTTCCTTAGGGCTGTAACACTTTCCTATAGGGCTGTAACACACTTTCCTGTCAGGTGTAACATTTTCCTTTAGGGCTGTAACACCTTCCTATAGGGTTGTAATACCATAGGGCTGTAACACTTTTCTATAGGGTTGTAACACCTTCCTGTAGGGCTGTAACACTTTCCTGTAGGGCTGTAACACTTTCCTGTAGGGCTGCAACACTTTCCTGTAGGGCTGTAACACTTTCCTGTAGGGCTGCAACACTTTCCTGTAGGGCTGTAACACTTTCCTGTAGGGCTGCAACACCTTCCTATAGGGCTGCAACACCTTCCTTAGGGCAGTAACACTTTCCTGTAGGGCTGCAACACTTTCCTATAGGGCTGCAACACCTTCCTATAGGGCTGCAACACCTTCCTATAGGGCTGTAACACTTTCCTATAGGGCTGTAACACCTTCCTGTAGGGCTGTAACACCTTCCTGTAGGGCTGTAACACTTTCCTGTAGGGCTGTAACGCCTTCCTATAGGGCTGTAACGCCTTCCTGTAGGGCTGTAACACTTTCCTATAGGGATGAAACACCTTCCTATAGGGCTGTAACACCTTCCTATAGGGCTGTAACACCTTCCTATAGGGCCGTCAGTAATCTGTCAGTCCACCTGTCTAGCTGTCCACCCACTGTGTAAAAGTTGATGGTAACAGAACTGATGTCTAAATCAATCCAGCTGTTTTAGTCAGGCAGGAACTCTCATCCAGCTGCAGTGATTGTCCAATCAGAATGTTTCTTTCCTCTACTCCTACTGGGCAGTCTAGCTGTGTAAATGACCCAGTTAAATGGGACCAGTTCAGCCTGCCAGGCCTGTATAATGCTTATAATGTGCTGGAATTCCCCAGTGCTTTCAGTTCCTCAACACCTGATATTTACTGTTTACTCACAAAGATATCAAATAAAAACTCTCTGAACTGTATTTTCTGTTTATATGGGACTCTACGCTAAGCGAACTGTAGTAAATTACTCTCTGCTGTTATTCACTCGTAAATAAAGTAACTAGTTTAGCCTCCGCGTTAGCTTCAGTGGCTAGCTAGCTAACTTACCCGATAAGAGAGCAGAGTGACGGCCAGGATTATCCACACTGTTGTTGTCATTTCGGTAGAACATCTGGTTTAAAGACGCAGATTCAAAACAAAACACCTAGCAGATTATCTAAAGTTCGATTTAAAACAAAAAACGAGCCGTAGTTTATTAGTTAGTTTTGACTGTTGACATGTTCTACGAATAGAGACTACAGCACTCGGGTTTTTTGTTTCACACACCGTATTCCGATAAGCCCCGCCCCTTCTACACTAGGATTGGCTACTAGCTCATACACATAGGCACATCGCTAAACTCCTAGCCAATCCCCACGCAGAAGGGCGGGGCTTGTCGGAATACGGGTGTCGCGACAAGCATTGAATGACTTCCGCTTCCGCCTTTGACGGCTCCATTACAGCTCGAGATCAATCAGAGAAGGAAAGAGTAATGGCCGAAAAGTGCCTCAGTGTTTTATTAACACAAATCCTCCACTGGAGAAAGATTACAAATGTTTTTAATGTTTTTATTACTCGGTTTAAAGTGTAATTAAACATTACTTTACACACTTACTGCTACACTGTACTATTAGCTACGAAAGGATCAACTGAACTGAAAGTAACTCATTATTTAAGCCACTATTTTACAAATAATTTAACAGTTTGAAAATGATAACAATAGACCAAATCATGTTTAAAGGAAGTATTAATTGAAAAAAAGAGAAACACAAAAAGGGCGTGAAAGAAAGATAGACGATAAGAAATTAACAAAGAGGATTAAATATTATATGTGAGAAAAAAATAGTATTTAGCATAAAGAAAACAGAAAGACGGAGCAGCAAAAAAAAAAAACAATGAAAAAATTAACACGTTAATTATAGTGTAATTGTGACAGTAATGAGTATGCAGTGAGTTCCAGTTGAAGCGACTCTGCTGATTGGTCAGCTGCTGTAACAATTATTATGACATCATAAGTTGGCAGTTGGAATCAGTGTACGAAAACTCAATGTTTTGGACCCCTTTAGCGACTATTTCAAAAAGTAGCATATGAGTTGAGAGAGCAGGTTCACTCAAGTCACCACCAGTGTGTAAAGCCAACGACCAATCACGGCTCACCATTGTTCCAATGACCAATCACGGATCACCACTGCTCCCAACAATTAATCATTGATCATCATTTTTCCAATGACCAATCAATTATTATTATTATTATTATTATTATTACATTTTAATTATAAGCACCTTTCAGGGCACCCCAGGACCCATTGTTTCCCACCGACCAATCACTGATCTTCATTGTTTGTCTACTCGTGCACAGCTTTGTTCTTCATTGTAGATTCTGTCCTTGGTGATATTTACAGTTAAAAGCGAGTTATTCCATCCATGACCATTTCCTTCCTGTCTATTTCCCGACTCCTCACTACTACTGCTTCATTCTCTCTGCCTCTGTGACAGAAATGATAGAATTTTATAAATACATAAACAGTTCAGTGGTGGGATGTCCTGCCATGACCAAATACAACTACGTTCTATAAGAAATATTTTGTAATCTGTTATCTTTTTTCAGATAAAACTCTATTCTGTTTCCTCCGAAAGTGTTCCCTCTTCATGTAACGTGTTGAAATGCAAATGATCATAACTATGATCAATAAACATGCAAATCATTTGATCCTGTGATCTGGCGAATTCTAGTGACTTTCTGAGCATGCATTAGGTTCTTTCCCCTGAAAAGAGTATTCTTAATAATGATTGGAATTTTCAACAAACCCATGTATGAAAGATTAATGAGGCGTGTTCCAGAAATACAGTATACACCCTTAATTATTGCTTATTCACAGCAGTGACTGAGCAGACTGGATTTGCGCAGTATTGTCAGATCTGTTTTTAAAGGTTCAAAGAGCATCTCAGTGGAAACTATGTTTACGCCTTTAGTTGCACACTGGAGCTACGAGGCTCATTCATGCATAACTAACAAGATTTCTGTGAATATCTGGCAACAGTTATTTTTACAATATCTGGCAACATCTCATTTTTAAATAAATAATTTTGCAAAATAGGAAGTTAAACATTTGCGCTCAAAGGGGAAGAGATCCTTGTTTCATTTTACATTCTACATATTTCATTTATTTTTGATCAATTAGACGCAGTTTACACTTAAACCGCGTCACATGTAGCTTGGTTGGCGAATTGTTAGGCTGTTGGCACAATGTTATTTTGCATAACAAAATTTTTTAGGCATAGTTTTAGGCATAGTGGTTAAACAACAATTGAGTGCTTTATCCTGGTGGGCAGGAATTCACCCTGGACAGGGCACCAGAACATCGCAGGGCCCCATCCACACACACAGTCACACCAACGGGCAATTTAGAGTGGTCAGTACACCTACATGCTTGTTTTCATGAGGCAGGAGGAAACCAGAGACCCTGAAAGAAACCCAGAGGAAATGGACATGAGGTGCACATCCGAAACACGCGAACCGGGGACCACAATGGTGCCTTTCCATCATATTATAAACAACCATTTATTTATATATAACACTGTCAAGAAGGTAAAACCTTGGCACAAGGTATGATTTATGTCTCAAGTAACATGTTTGTTAATCACAAACATGTTGGCAGAACATTGATTTGGATCTAATGTTGATGGATCTTCTTGATATTCTGCTTTTTTATTATAGCTTTAGGCATAAGGGCTAAACAACACCCTGTCATTCCTCTACACACTGATCAGCCACAACATTAAAACCACTTGCAGGTGAGGTGAATAAAACTGATTATCTCGTTACAGAGGCACCTGTCAGGAGGTGAGATATATTTATTAGGCAGCAGGTGAACAGTTATTTCTAGAAGCTGATGTGTTGGAAGCAGGAAAAGGAGCATCTCCAAAACAGCAGGTCTTGTGGGTTTTCCTGGTATGTAGTGGTTAGTACCTACCAAAAGTGGTCCAAGGAAGGACAACCGGTGAACCGGAGACAGGGTCACGGGCTCCCAAGTCTCCTTGATGCGTGTGGGAAGTGAAGGCTAGTCCATCTGGTCCGATCCCACAGAAGATCTGTGAATCATCAGATCCTCCTGTCAACTCTCTCCAGCCTGGGCATCACCGGAACAGTCCTGCGCTGGATGGAATCATATCTCTCAGACAGATTCTTCAAGGTATCATGGAAGGGAGGTATTTCTGAAACTCAGCAACTCACAACTGGGGTTCCACAGGGTCAGTTCTGGGTCCACTGCTCTTTTCTATCTACACTACATCTCTGGGGCAGGTGATTTGAGTCTCATGGCTTCTCATATCATTGCTATGCTGATGACACCCAGCTCTATTTGTCCTTCCAGCCTGACGATCCATCCGTCTCTGCACGCATCTCTGCTTGCCTGTCGGACATCTCGGTCTGGATGAAGGAACACCACTTAAGGTCAACCTGGCAAAATCTGAGCTTCTCGTCATCCCAGCCTGTCCCTCAATAAACCACAACCTCACTGTACAGCTCGGCTCAACCACACTCAAGCCAACCAGGACGGCCAGGAACCTTGGGGTGATTCTTGATGACAGCTTGACCTTTACAGACCACATCTCAACAACTGCACGGTCCTGTAGGTTCATCCTGTACAACATCAAGAAAATTAGACCCTACCTCACCGAACAGGCTACACAGATACTAGTCCAGGCTCTTGTTATCTCAAAACTGGACTACTGCAACTCACTACTCTCGGGCCTCCCAGCAGCTCCATCAAACCCCTTCAGATGATTCAGAATGCAGCAGCACGCTTCGTCTTCAACCAGCCGGGTGTGTGGGTGTTGCTTACCTAGGGGAGAGATGGCACCAGTATGGGAAGAAGGTGAGCCGGCAGAGGCAGTGTGACGCTCTGGGTAATGTTCTGCTGGGAAACCTTGTGTCCTGCATTCATGTGGATGTTACTTTAACATGTACCACCTACCTAAACATTGCTGCAGACCGAATACACCTCTTCATGGTAACGGTGTTCTCTAATATCAGTGTCCTCTTTCAGCAGGATAACGCTCCCTCACACACTGAAAACACTTTTCAGGAACGGTTTGAGGAACATGACAAAGAGTTCAAGGTGTTGACTCGACCTCCAAATTCTCCAGATCTCCATCTGATCCAACGTCTGCTGGACGTTCTGGACAAACAAGTCCAATCCACAGTGGCCGACCTCACATCTTGCAGGACTTAAAGGATCTGCTGCTAACGTCTTGGTGCCAGATACCACAGCACACCTTCAGAGGTCTTGTGGAGTCCATGCCTCGACGGGTCGGAGCTGTTTTGGAGGCATAATATGAGGCAGGTGGTTTTAATGTTATGGCTGATCGGTGTATATCTAGAAACAAAATGTAATTTCTTCAAGACTGTGGTGCATCAAAAAACCAAACAGCAGCAAAGTACACAGGTCTAATGTCAGGCCAGTGCAGATTTAATAAATTATCACCAGAAGGGGGCGCTTTCTGCAACACAGTCAGGTATAATTCACACATTTTACTCAACAATGGCTGGGAAAAAAAGTGTAAGAATTAAAAAAAGAAAAGAAAAGGTGTTTGTGCTGGTGTGTAATAAATCATTCCAAGATGTGCACACTATCTGGGGAAAGTTTAAGCTTCTGGCTTATAGGATATAACAGATTAACCATCTACTGCATGATTTATTACATTTACATCAAAAATGTTTTTATGGATTTTTATTACTTGAATTAACTTAAGTAATAAAAATATATTTGAAAAAAGGAGGGTAGTTGGTAAACTGTTGCCGTATGGCCACAAGGTGCAATTTTGGAAAGTATCATATAGGTTGTTTTTTTTGCCACCTAGTAAGCATGTAAAAGCATGTTAGAGTGGTAAAAAGTATGTGGATGGATTTACTCACTCAGAATACATACAAACATAGATGCAAACATGTCATGGGTGAAGTATCTTTTAATTCTTTCTTTGAATTCTTAATTCTTTCTCTTGAAACGTAACATTTAGAAAATAAGGTGCAAATGCAAAAATGTGTGAACCTACACCCGTTTTTCCTCCCTTGAATGTGTGAAATCATTTAAATATAGTATTAGAGAAGCCTAGTGTCTTTGCTATGTAAGCCTGTTTCAATTCATGAACGCACAACGGCTGCAGTAAAATTATATAATTAAATCATTTCCAACAGCCAAACTCATAAAGCTCGGATGTGTAGCAATAGAAAAAAATAAAAAGAGGTGTGGCCATGGGTACAAACAGTGCAAAAATAAACAAGAGGTGCTGCGTACATGTCATTTTAATTAATAATCCAGACAGAAAACAGACAGGTTGCTGCTTGGCATCATTTATTTGGGCATGAAAACATCTGTACAAGAATCCTCCCGCAGTTTAACGCGGCGAAGGACAGCACTGTGGGAAGACATTACAGTGAGGTTGCACATGTCAAGTTTATTTCAACACGGCGCATTTAAAAAGCTTTAAAAAAATAAAAGAATGATATTCCACATCCCACGGAATATATATATATATTCATAAATTTATATGAAAAGATATAAAATCATGAAAAAAAAACGCTCATTATTTACGTCTCTATTTGTGTCTGTGTTCAAGCTACTGCTCACGCTCGCTCATCATTTAAACATGTGTGTGTGTGTGTGTGTATGTGTGTGTGACAGATGCGCAGTGGCCCAGCCACCATATTTAACCTGCGAGACAAATCACCAAATAAATAAAGCGTCCATGAGGGGGGTGGGGTGGGGAGGGGATGGGAGGGGATGGGAGGGGCGGGGCGGAGGGTTAATGGAAGCCGGATGTTGATTGGTTGGTGTGGCGAGCGTGGGCGTGAATGTTTACACTCTGATCAGAAAGCTTTAAGCGTCTAACAGTGCGATTATGCAGATATACACGCGTCTCACAGACCAGTGCTCTGACTCGCTGATCCAGTGTGTGTGTGTGTGTGTGTGTGTGTGTCTGTGTGTATAGATATATATATATATATATAAAAAAAATTTTTTAAAAAGTTTAAATCCAGCGTTGTTCCTCTTCCTCACTGTTTCAGTTCAGCAGGTCACACACACTGGTGTCCACGCTGCAGAAACACACACACACACACACCAGGTTTAACAAAGCCAGACATGCAGATTAAGTCAAACTCAGGTTAAGATATTTGTTTGGGTTTATATTAGAACTGGACTAACAGTAAATGTATTAGTCATTAATCCCTTTCATAAAGGCACTTTACACAGGAACTGACTGCTGATGATCAGCGTGAGTGGAGCGGAAAACCCCGGGACAATCCGACACGCTGATGGAGACGCAGCACAAATTCAAGGTAATGATTAAAAATAAAAAAGTGAGAAATTAGAGTGGAACAGGAATAACGGAGCTGTTAGATGGAATAGTTCACCAAAAGAAAACAGAACAGTCTGGGGATAAAGGTGTGTGTCAGGGGGTTTTTTTCAACCCAAACCCATCTGCTCCATTGGTTCTTTGTTTGGACACGCCCACTATACCGTTTATAATCAGTCCGAACAGGATTTCTGAGTTTTTTTGTAATGTTTGATTTGGCTGCGGCTCTTTTCAAAATTTGAGATGCACCTTGCTGATTTTTTTTGTGGAAAACTACTTGAATTGATGAAGTCACAATTACAATGTGAAACAGTTGTGCGTGGTATTTCGCAGTGATGTTTGTTGGTAAATGAGACTTTTTAACTGTACTCATGTTTGCCGCACGTGAATCGAGGGCGGCTTCGGCTGAATGTGCGTCGTGATGAGGTCACATGACACGTCTCGGCCCACACCCAAGCAAAATCTGCTGTAATTTTGAAAAATTGCGAGCTCCTCGGAATATTGCGCCATTTCCTTGATTTTGCGTTAATTTCTGCGATCGTAAAATCGTCAAATCCTGGCGGGACTGGACTCCATTAGTTCTGACTCCCAAAATACAAACGAGTCATTCAAACTGGACAGACCCTGAGATGGTTTGGGGGATGGATAGATGGACAGATGGAAGGACAGAGGGACAGATGGAAGGACAGAGGGACAGATGGAAGGGTAGAGGGACAGATGGAAGGACAGAGGGACAGATGGAAGGACAGAGGGACAGATGGAAGGGTAGAGGGACAGATGGAAGGACAGAGGGACAGATGGAAGGACAGAGGGACAGATGGAAGGACAGAGGGACAGATGGAAGGGTAGAGGGACAGATGGAAGGACAGAGGGACAGATGGAAGGACAGCGGGACAGATGGAAGGCTAGAGGGACAGATGGAAGGGTAGAGGGACAGATGGAAGGACAGAGGGACAGATGGAAGGGTAGAGGGACAGATGGAAGGGTAGAGGGAGAGATGGAAGGATAGAGGGAGAGATGGAAGGGTAGAGGGACAGATGGAAGGGTAGAGGGACAGATGGAAGGGTAGAGGGAGAGATGGAAGGGTAGAGGGACAGATGGAAGGGTAGAGGGACAGATGGAAGGATAGAGGGAGAGATGGAAGGGTAGAGGGACAGATGGAAGGGTAGAGGGAGAGATGGAAGGGTAGAGGGACAGATGGAAGGGTAGAGGGACAGATGGAAGGGTAGAGGGAGAGATGGAAGGGTAGAGGGAGAGATGGAAGGGTAGAGGGACAGATGGAAGGGTAGAGGGACAGATGGAAGGGTAGAGGGAGAGATGGAAGGGTAGAGGGAGAGATGGAAGGGTAGAGGGAGAGATGGAAGGGTAGAGGGACAGATGGAAGGGTAGAGGGAGAGATGGAAGGGTAGAGGGACAGATGGAAGGGTAGAGGGACAGATGGAAGGGTAGAGGGACAGATGGAAGGGTAGAGGGACAGATGGAAGGGTAGAGGGAGAGATGGAAGGGTAGAGGGACAGATGGAAGGATAGAGGGAGAGATGGAAGGCTAGAGGGACAGATGGAAGGCTAGAGGGACAGATGGAAGGGTAGATGGACAGATGGAAGGGTAGAGGGACAGATGGAAGGGTAGAGGGAGAGATGGAAGGCTAGAGGGACAGATGAATGAAAATCCCAGTAAAATAGTCTAGAAGAACGATACTAATTTGACAAACTGTTACAGAAGTAAAACATTTATATCACACCAAAGAAAAAAACAAAGTGAAAGTAATTTGTGAGAAAATATTTTCTGCTATATTTAATACACCTTTATGTCTTTCCTTTGTGTTGTGTTTACTGAAAGGAAAGCGTAATTAAATTAATTTTAGGTGATGACGCTATCATGGTTCTTGTGAGAGTGGAGTAAAGTACACTGTTCAGCACAGACAAGATACTTTCTGTTTGAGGGCCAGAAAAGAAACCCACAAAACACTAAACTCGTCTCCATAGTTCCTTTTAAGGAAGTTGTGCTTCTTATGCCAAGAAGGAAGTGACACTTTCCTGACAGCTGATTGGTCCAGAGTTAGGGATTTACCTGTAAATTCCCAGGTGTAGAGTCTGTGTGAAAGGGGCTCATACCTGCTGCAACACATTTACTGGTAGTCCAGTTGTGATATGGAGTTTCCATGGAGATTAAGGTTTAGATTAAACTAATCCCAAAGTTCTACATGTTCTTCTACACACTCTCGGTCACTTCCTAGATATTTTTAAATGAAAACAGAAGTTCAGTCTCGTGTGTGTGTGTGTGTGTGTGTCTCTCACTGGATCACTGCACACTCGCCGGTGTGCCATTCCCATAACCGCCTTTAGATTTCATCTGTGCCTGCACCGAGTTCACCTGCAAAACACACACACACACACACACACACACAAAATCAGTCTCTCCTGCCATGTGTTCAACTTTTTAAATCAGCTCCTAAACTACAGTTTATTTTAAATGCAAGCGTGTGTATGAGTGTGTGTGTGTGTATGAGAGTGTGTGTGTGTGTGTATGAGTGTGTGTGTGTGTGTGTATGAGAGTGTGTGTGTATGAGAGTGTGTGTGTGTGTGTGTGTGTGTGTGTGTGACAGTCTCACCGCTGGGAGGCCCATCCCCATATCTCCTGATCCCACGTGTGTCATGTGTACAAAGTTGGTCGGCTCTCCGATCATCGAGCGATCAATCCGCCTTCTTCTCTTCTACACACACACACACACACACACACACACACTGCTGTTCAGTTCTGTCCTCTGCAGTGGGAAACACATGTGTATGTGTGTGTGTGTGTGTGTGTGTCAGTGTTTGACTCACTGGTTGAGGCTGTTCGGCGATGCAGCAACTAAAGCACACCCAGAACTCCGTCATGTCTCCCCACACACACACACACACACACACACACACACACACACACACACACACACACTTCCTCCCAAACAGTCTCTCTCTCTCTCTTGTTTCTTGTGTCTTTCTATGCCTCTCTCTCTTTGGGCTTCCTGTTCAGTCTTCAACTCTGCTACAAGTTTGTGCCGGAAGTTGGTGACGGGCGTTCCTCCTGTATGTATGTACGTACACACACACACACACACACACACACACACACACACACACCAAGTGCACTGTATAAGCCACTGTTTTGGTGATATAAATTGCCAGAAAGCATGGATAATTGTGAACTCCCACAATGCACTGCAACACTCCAAACGATGTCCCCTTTCGAGGTTACAGGATACCCATAATGCATTGTATGTTTTTTTTTTAGAAACTAGGGAATAGGGAACCATCACGGGCCGGTCTCTTATTTACATGCGCGGTCACGCTCCGCGTGCGCGCGCACCCTCTCAGAAACCGGAAGCCGAGCTCAATATGAAGAAAAGGTTCTACAAAGTTCTAACACGTCTACTTCAACACACCTCCCATTAAAGTCTACACATAAACACGCGCATACTCACCTGACCATAAAAGTCTCAAAGTTAACTCTAATGTTAGTTTTAATCACATTTTTGAAGTACTGTAAAGATAAAAGTCTGCCGAATAAATCACACACGACTTTAGCGGCTTTAGCGTTAGCCTCTGTGACGTCACTCAGACAACGAATAAATAACGCCAACGCCTATCCGAGTCCAAACATTTCAAAATAATCATCCGCAAATAAATAAAACTACTCATAAAGACGTATTAGCATGTTAGCTAGCTGGGTAGCTATCCGCTCAGCGATTAGCAGTTAGCAAGCCGACGGATGAGATCAACTTTATTAGTTTACTTCAGTCAAACAACCGGATTAATCCTGAGTAACAATACTAAATAAAAACTCAGCAACATAACCCTGTTTGTTTTTATTTCCTAATATAAATGCTATATAATTGAAGCTACATCCTGAGGAAGGGAAAAGAGATTTAAAGGCATTACCTCGGACACTTCCTCGAAGTTGCTGTCAGAAAAAAAAAGTGCTTTCAGATTTTCTCACCGTTCTCCTGACTTCTGCAGATCTATACATCATAGATTCAGGAAACGAAGACGAGTAGATGAGCTACAAATCAGCCATTTTGGTATCGCGCATGCGCAGGACATTCACGCAAGCCGAACCGCGTACCCTCCCTGGCCGATTTGCAAGC
Organism: Ictalurus furcatus; assembly: GCF_023375685.1. Taxonomy (NCBI): domain Eukaryota; kingdom Metazoa; phylum Chordata; class Actinopteri; order Siluriformes; family Ictaluridae; genus Ictalurus; species Ictalurus furcatus. The sequence continues at coordinate 35,994,810 of NC_071258.1, read as the reverse complement.
GCGCATGCGCACTATAGCTCAACGGTCAAGCAGGCGAAGACTGTCGTGTTATTTGTCTTGTTTAATTTTTTTTTGTATTTTATCTTTTCACGTAATGTTTATAAAAATTCCGTATGATATTAAACCATATTACATGTTAAATTATAGAAACAATTACAAAAAGATTCACCGCACAATTCACCACAAGGTGGCGGCAGAGCCGCTTCAGGGCTTCCCTGCACATCACTGTGGAAAGTTTTGAGATGTTTTTTGAGTCCTTTTAAAATCCCCTCAGTACAATGCAATAACTTTTATAATGGATTTGAAAAGATTTCTGAACGAGTATGAGTGCTGTGTACTTTAACTTAAGCACTCTATCTCAGGGTTAATGTAAAGTATTCACAAGAGGTTATTGTTCGCTAGCTAATGTAGCTAATCAGCGCTTTTCCCTGAAGGTCAGAACAATCGTCAATATTAGGTATTGTTGTTTCTTTCCCACCACCAAATGAACATACATAATCATTATAGAAATCAGATGTTGATTAATTTCCTATAACAGCAGCTCTGACAGTAGTGCAGATGCAAAACACAGGTTTCCATTAATGCGCTCGTTCTGATACGTTATCATTTCTATAGTAACAGCTCATTTTGTCTAGTTTTGAAGTTTTGTGTATAAACTTGTTTCACACACTTCCCAGAACATTAAATATAAATATAAAATGTTAATAATCGTTGACAGACTGCTGTTGTATAAGAGGAATAACGCACTTAGGGATGTGCCGTTATAGGAAAATAATCAATGGTGTGGTTATAACAGTAACTCTGCTTCATCACACCACCCTATGGTTGATTATTTTCCTTTAACATTATGACATGAAGTGTTTTATTCCTTACATTTTGTTTAGAATCATTAATTTCAGTGGAATTCACCTCACATACTTTTCACAAACAAAACCTTGTATCATTGCCCCAAAACACTTTGAGCTCTGAAAAGACAGAACTTCATACTGAAGGAGCTAAATCGGTAGAGAAAGTGTTAATTTTAGTACAGAGATTTTAATATAATATTTCCAGGCTATAAAGTATTGCTTAAAAAGAAGCATCAGTCTGGAGATTGGATTAGAAGTTAATTATCTTTAAGTAATTATCTTTTACTCTTATGTTTCTTAATGTTAATGTCTGACAGGTTTGTACTTGCTAGAAACCAAGTTGGCACAAATTTTTTGTACACATATGACTTGACTTGATCTAAATCTAGAAAGGCCGATTTAGCATACACAAAGCTGATGAAACAAGAAGTAATTCTTGAAACCGAAGCTAATGTTAAAACAGTATGGCTTAATTTCTGACCACACCAACGTGTATTTATACTTCCTCAAAAATAACATAACAGGTAGTTAGTGTTTAATAGTAAAATCTTACACGCTTAGAAAAACAAAACGGCTCCTCAAGAGTTCTTTCAATGGCTTCATTTTCCAGACAAGGTTCTACTCTGACCTTTTCTGAACAGTTATCCCTCTGTTTCAGGGGTCTACATAGAACTTTGGTTCTACCAGAGGTGTTAAATAGAGTAGAGCATACACTGCGATGCAAGATGATCACACACATGGCTGCTGAATCCTCATGGAGAAATCGAGTTTGCTCTACAGACACCCACGGAGCAGCTAGCCGCAAACCAGACACACCCTTTCATTTAAAGAGAGAGAGAGCGCGGCAGACAGAGAGAGGGAAACATAGCAAGAGTAAGCATACCTCACATCCTGTTTACGTCTGGCACAGACAGCTAAAAATGGTCTCAGCACCGTTCCTATTCTGAATCCAGAACAATCTAGTTATTGGACAGGGACTCATCATGATGGGCTCGATTAGTAAATTATATAAAATTCACAAACTTTATCTTTCCATTGATACAAATGAGAAAACACAGATGTAGACCTTATTTTAATTTGAATGTGCTGCCAATATTAAGCACAAGATCTGGGCAAAATAAACAAATCCAAGGGTGCCAATACTTTAATCCTAGTAAGATGAAAAAATAAAAGCATATGGGGTGCATTCTCTCTCTGATGACTTGCACGTTTCCTCTGGCTACGGGTCATGTATGACACTGTGTACATTCAAAACCCCACCATATTACACCCTTGGTAGTGAGCATATATAGAGAACAGACAGACATTTGTAATTCTTCCTCACTTGATGATGGTGGATTTTACACATAATTCAATGTAAAACTGAACAAAATATCAACCACAAGAAACCATCAAAGTGGGCTGATAACTAAAAACACATCTTAAACGTTGAAGTGTCTGATGAAATTATAACGTTGCCTCAGAAGTCCTCAGAAAACAAAACAATTATAAAAGACAGATAAACTTTGCAATCGAGTCCCTACTAAAGCTCACTGATTACTAAGTACTGACTCTGAAGTACTATCATTGTGTTTAACCAATCAGTCAACTTTATTGTCATCTTTATCCACTCACAATTCCTTGTTTGGTTCTTGTGGTACTGTGGAGGATAGGAAACCGGATTGTTCCAGGAGAACTAATGACAGAACGTGGCTGATGTTAACAGCTCTTTTAGAAAAAGAAAATATTAAAGTGTGCTTTTCAGGTACAAATACCTGCCAGTGGATCTGTCTTTTCTACCTTCAGTACCTTCCACAGAGGAAAGTGAAGGTAGTGTTTAAAGCCAATTAGAAACAACAGCACAATGTACACATATTGTACATTTAAGGGTAAATTTACATTGTTTGTACCCTGGGATACCAAAAATTTACTTTTTTATTTATTATTTTTTTGTGTAATTAAAAAAAAAACATTAGTGATTCACGAAGAGATTGAGATAGAGAGAGCAAGAGATGGAGAGAGTGTAAATATTGCACATTAATACATGAACAACTCTAGTTCTGCTCGAGATGATGTATTAATATTATCTATGGATCTTTTTTTCACAACAGTAGGGTCATTATATCTGAAATACACGAGTGACAGCGAATCGAATCTGTCTGCTACCGGAATATTCCGGATTAAGGTAAGCAGTAAACAGCTAGCTACATTTTTAACACTTAGCTATCTAGTTAGTTTGTTGAAATGGATCACCTGGTGCAGTTACAAATAAACACAGCACCAATAAACCAGCTAGCACACGTGTGCTTGAATGATCTGTGCGTTGATTACGAGCTGCGTTTGCTACTGTTGTTTCCTACCTCAATACTTATGATTCCGCAATCCTACCGTGTAATCCATCACCGTATTATGACTATTTTATTGACCTATAATAAGCGCTGTGTTTTAGAAATGACATTTAAATGTAGACTTGATTTAACTAATAAACTGCATGGCTGTTTTTGCTCACAGACACAAAAATCTTGACATCAGAACTGGTTTTAAACATTAGACGTGGAAACAATAGTAAATAATAGACTCATATAAAATGAATATAGAAATTAGACGTGGACCCACAAACATTGTTTTTAGTTGTTGTTGACAATATATATATATATATATATATATATATATATATATATATATATATATATATATATATATATTTAAAAAAACGATAATAAACGATAATTACATGATTCATTGCAAATCATAATAAATAAAAGTACTGTAATATAAAACTAAATAATAAAAATTGTTCAACTGGAATCCCAAGTTTTAAAAAACAACAACAACCAACAACTAATAAAATCTGAATGGAAATAAACAAGCAGCCGTTTTTATTTATTTATTTATTTAATCTCTCAACGGTTAGGCCTGGAGGGGCGGTGCTTAAGGAGGAGCTCTCTGATTGGCTGGAGCGTGGTTACGTAATGTGGTGTTCTTTAAATAGCCAATCAAGTGCAGCAGAGAGGGTAGAGCAGCGCGTGAGTGAGCACTCGGCTTTCTCTTGGTGGAAGCTCGTGGAGAAGCAGCAGCGTCGCTGTACCGACTTTCACCCGACTCCAACATGGAGGAATCGAGTAGTTGACGTTTTGCCTTTTTCTTTTTGAAACTTCAAAAAAACAAAAAAACAAAACCGACTCTTTTTGTTTTCGCCTCGCGCTCAGCGGAACCGTTTATATAAAACCCGCCATTTTTTACACAACATCTGTGCGCGTGAAAGAAACATGAAGTTCATCATCGGTATCGGAGGGTAAGTGAGAGAGACAGAGCGCGAGCTGTGTAGGCCACGTGCTCGTGCACGTACAGTAACGAATGAATGAAAGGATCCACTTCCGGGTTGTGTAGCGTGGTCGATCACCATTACTGTTAATATTTCATATTTATGTTCGTTAAAATCTGTTTAAAAATGAATGTTATTAAAAATAAATAAATAAACAGGATGTAAATATGTGTTTATATGAATAATAATCATAAAAATATATATATTTATTGATCCAGGAGGGATCTTTTTGTGCCAGCATGTTAAGGAGAAAAAATATAAAAAGGAAAAAAATGTGTATTTTATATATATATATATGTATGTGTGTGTGTATAATGTATAAACATAGGCTATATAAGCCTAAAATATGTAATAAAGTTAAAAAAATATCTATTTAAGAAGAATCTGTTTTATGTATATTAGATAGTGACCCAATGTTAAACGCTTCATAGAAGTGTATTAATCATATATATATATATATATATATATATATATATATATATATATATATATATATATAATAACATAACAATCCTGAGAGTTCATATTGTTTTAGTTCACTACACAGTGTGCACTATTTAATGACTGCATTTCACTTTGGAGTGTGTGTGTGTGTGTTAACGAGTGTTTGTTAATGAGCCTTGTTGTTGTTGTTGTTCCTCTGTTGTCAGGGTAACTAACGGGGGTAAAACTACCCTGACTGAACGTCTGCATCGCAACCTGCCCAACTGCTGTGTGGTGCATCAAGACGACTTCTTCAAGGTCAGCGTCATAATAATTAATTTTTATTTTAAGGTATATATGTAAAGTTGTACTGAGATAAGAGAAGAACTCGTTATCGTATTATCGCTGTCTGATGGAAAACCTCGGGAAACCTGGGGGCCGTCGTGGTCGCGTTTGAAATTTCCGCGTGTCCTTGTACAGAAATCGTGTTTATGATGCACGGAATAAAAGGATCAGTTCCAAAGTAACACCTCGTGAGTTTATTGGCTGTGAAAGCGGTCTGTTTGATCTCTCTCCAAGCTCGGCACGATGAGAGATGTCCTTTAAGTCGACCTCGTTTTGGTTTGTACTCTGTTTTCCGATTTAAAAAAAAATCCTCTGAAAGGATTGTTTTGGAGATACAAGGATTTCTTACAACACAGAACATCTACAGATGATAACTTATTATTATTATTATTATTACTGTTAGTTACAGTTCAAATTTTGTCTCTGACTTTGCTCTTGCAGTAGCAGCAACTTCCCCCCCAAAAAGAAAAGAATTAGGGAAGAAAGAAGGGGAACTTGTTGTTACTGACTTGAAGGTTAGGGCCTGTAAGTGTTTACTAGCCTACTTTCTGATCTTCACTTCCTGTGTGTAAACTTGAGCAGGCTGGGATGTTAGTTTAGTTATATTTAGAGGTAGCATGGTGGGTATTTTAGGTGTGTGTGTGTGTGTTGGAGTGTTTGGAGATTAGAATGCTAGCTGTGTAGATGTTAGCACAAATCTAAACTAAAGCCACACCCTCGCGGTTCAGCCTCGCTGAATGTACACGTGTGTGTTTCAGCCCCAGGATGAGATCGAAGTCGGGGAGGATGGCTTTAAGCAGTATGATGGTAAGCGCTGTGTGTGTGTGAGTGTGTGTGTGTGAGTGAACAAGGCGCCTTGATTAATGAATACAGTGTGTATGTTTCTTAATTGAGACGCCATTTGGATGAAGTGCTGTCCTGCCATCTGATTGGTTCTCTGTGTGTGTGTGTGTGTTTGTGTGTGTGTGTGTGTGTAGTGATCACAGCTTTGGACATGGACGCCATGATGAGCACCATCTACGCCTGGCAGGAGAACCCAGTGAAGTTTGAACGCTCTCACGGTGTGGAGAGCACGCTGGATCATGAGATCCTGCCTCACTCTGGCGAGGACGAGGACGAGGGCGTGCACATCCTCATCGTGGAAGGGTTTCTGCTCTACACCTACGGGTACACACACACACACACACACACACACACACACACACACACACACACAGACGTCTTTATACAATGTTATAATTTCTCAAAATGGTGGAAGATGCGATACTTCATTATGTAGATGATATAGTGTGTAATTTTATCCGTACTCAAGAAGTTCTCTCAGATTCGAATTGTGAGTCTGCACGTCGAAAGTGTTTAGCTTTCCTAAAGTTGTTTAGCTTTCTCATTTGTAATTCGCTCTGGATAAAAGCGTCTGCTAAGTGAATAAATGTAAATGCCCTAACGGGCTTGTTTCATTTTTGCTATAAAGAAACGTGACACAGTCGTTTATGACCGTGTTAACTGGTTGCCTAGCAACAGCGTTCTCTCAGTTTTAACCGCGTTGAACAGCGACTTTGCCTTCCTGTGTCGAGTAAAAACCTTTTCTAGTTTTTATTTCCTTTCCTGATTGTCGAGTGAAACGATTTCATTCAGGTGAAATAGTTTTTGTCGTGTTTTGTTTGCAGTCCTCTGATTGACGTGTTCGATCAGCGCTTGTTTATTTCCATCCCGTATGAAGAATGCAAAAAGAGAAGGTGGTGAGTATCACTGTGTGTGTGTGTGTGTGTGTGTGTGTGTGTGTTTTTTTGATAAAACAGTCCAGTCTGGGCAGTTCTACATCTCATGTGTGTGTGTGTGTGTGTGTATGTGTGTGTGTGTTCAGCTCAAGGAACTACGCTGTGCCGGACCCCCCGGGTCTGTTCGATGGTCACGTTTGGCCGATGTACGTCAAACACAAGAAACTTATGGAGGACATGGGAGTGGATGTCGGTAAGAGTGTGTGTGTGTGTGTGTGTGTGTTTTATTTCAGCTTCTCTGTGGGCTGCGTCCCAAACCGACGCACTTCCGCAGTAAACAGTGTGGCATCTCTGCTATTTAGTGCAGTAGTATGGTGGTTTGGGATGAACCTGTATGGTAACCAATGCTGGAATGTGTGTGTGTGTGTGTGTGTGTTTGTTTACGTTTACAGAACAACTTGATGGAACCCTGTCGAAGGCGCAGCTCTTCAACACCGTGTACGGAGACATCCTCAACAACATCCAGAACCTAATGAGGTGCGGCTGTGTTTGATTAGAGTGCAGTACGGAGCATCATGAGGGGATTAGTGGTTTTTTGAACGCCACATTTTTTTTCTGTTGATTGCTAATGTGTGTGTGTCTGTGTTGCAGGTCTGCTGATCAGCACTAAGCTGCAGAAGGAGGAATATGAAGTCATCATTGCCGCAGAAGTGTGTGTGGGTGTGCGAGAGAGTGTGTGTGTGTGTGGGTGTGGTCTCAGACTGGCTCTGCGTTGACTGTTACCTGCTTTAGCTCTTTTATACATGTATATCCTCCATATTTATTTGCTGTAATAACAAAGCAAACTCCTGTTAGATGCTCTGGAGAATTACACACTCCGTATTAAAGATACCACTCCTATACCTGTGTGTGTGTGTGTGTGTGTGTGTCATACTTGTTCATGGTTAAAATAGCGTAAGTCTGTGTGAAGCTCGTCTTTCGAGCCCACTCGCAGTAAAATAATCAACACTTCATCTCTGACTGTTACACAGCGCTGACACTGGAGACTCCTTCCATACGCGTCACATGAACATCTCACAGATCAGAGATTAGACACGTTTTTAATCTGTTTACGTTGAACTCGCTGTGAATGAGCCGTTGCTATAGAAACGATAACGTGTAAATATTAGGAGCGCATTGATACTAAAATAAACCTGCGCTACAGTCAGAGCTGCTGTTCCAGAAAACTAATCAACACCTTCGTTTTGTAATTGAAGTCTTCCTTATGATAGTCTAATCCAGTGTGTCTGATCCACACCACCAGGTCACGCGGTACACTTCCGTGGCTTGTTTGAGCATTTTAGGGAACCTTTAAAAGTTCCACATAGAACCTACAATAGAGTGTTTCCCTGTGAGAAAGTTTTCCAAATAGAACCTGTAATTATCCAAAGACCCTTTCTTTGCTTCTCAGACTGTAAGTGTACGGTGAATATGAAGGTGAACACTTTAAACGTGCGACGTGAATTAGAACTGAATAGAATTTTAATCTGGAGGAATCCAGATGCTTGTTAAGCACCGCAACAGCTGTACTGAACAAAATGGAAATTATTTAGAAAAAAAATTATAGTTGAGGTCAAAATCTCAACATGCTTCATATATAAAAAGATTGAAATACTAAAACGTTAATAAAAAATATAAAAACTCAACTCAACATCACTATTAAAATCATTTGTACTTAACAGGTTCGATATTTAGTTTATTGTAACGGCTCTGGAATTTTATTATCAGTTGGTCAGATCATTAATATTAATAGTTTAAAGGTTTTGTCTTTGATATTCGGATACGAATCGTTTGATGTAACGTTTATGCCAAAGACGATAAAGTCTTCTGTAGTGGGTTCACTGAAGTCTTTAGAACAGAAACCAATGGGGTCCATTTGTATTAATCACACTTCTGGAATATTACAGTTGATCACACATAAACCGAACCACACTGATTCTACACAGATTACTCCTCCATCTACTCAACCCCAAATTAACCCCTGGGTGTAATGTAAAAATGATTGATGTGGATGAAATAGAATATAATAATAACCTATTTATAAGTGACATCATCCTGAATCACCCGTGACCTGCCCAGTTTAACAAAGCAAACAGGAAGTGTGTGTGTGTGTGTGTTAGGTTTGCACTATAGTGTATTTTTAACTACATGCTGTACAAACGTATTTACAGTTTTAGCGCACGCACACACACACACACACACACACACACACACACACACACAGGGAAAGAGTGAGTTTTGGTGAAACGACGGTTACAGAAATAGAGCAGGATCTGAGGTCAATAACAGTGAGATGTGTGTGTGTGTGTGTGTGTGTGTTGTGTGAATCATAAACTCAGCACGCCCATGCATGCACACACATGTTATTAAACATTTTCCTAAGATGATACTCAATATAATGCTCCATTATCACCACGGACACGGAACCATTTTAACATGGAAACATCTCAAATCTAGAACACTGGAACAATATGGATAGAAACTAGGAAATTCTTGAAAACTAGTAACATTGAAAAACAACAACAACAACAATAAGAGAGCAAGGAAAAAACAGACACTGGTAGGGAAATATAAACAAGGGAACAGGGGAATTAATAACCTGCAAACTACGGACACTGGAATTTTACAGATGAAGGAAACTAGAGAACATCTAAAGTCTTGAAAATGGAATTAAGGGAAGAAGTATACCCAGGATTTATAAACTATGGACAGTGGTAACTAAGGGAAAGTAGAGAAACTATGAAGCACTAGGACACCAGAAATAAGAGAAAAAGGAAACTTTAAACTCAGGACACTGGAAATTAAGGATGAAGGAAATTAGAGATCCTGGAAACCAAGCATCTGTAAACTAGAAACACTGGTGACTAAAGGAGGAGGAGACCATGGAACACTTGGAACCCAGAAACAAAGGAAAAAGGCGAATGAAGGACCTGAAAACTAGAGACACTGAACACTGAGGAGTACGTTTAAAATAGTAGTACTGGGGAATAGCTGAAAACTAGACACACTGGGGAAAGGATAAGATAAGAAACTAGGGTAATAGGTTTTAAAAAAAAAAGTGATATATGAGTGCAGACCATTCACCATAAGGAAACTACGAACCTGTAAAGTATTGACACTGGGAATGAAGGAAAGGGGCACAGAACAAGGCAACTAGGGACAAAAAAAATAACTAGAGAACACATAAAATCTGGAAAATAGAAAGAAGGGAACAAGTATACCAATAATCTATAAACTTAAGACAAGGAGGAACTGGAGAAGGAGGGAATTATGGAGCACTTTGAAATCAGACACAACAGAAAAAATAACACTAAGAAACCTGAAATCTTGCTTGCGGGTCCACCAGACAGTGGATATTAATGATAAACGAACACCTGAAGTCTAGAAAGTAGAAACAAGAGAAAGTAAAGACCTGTAAAGTGGGGACAGTGAAAACTGGGGTCAAGTCAAGTGGATTAAACAGGACCACAGGCACAGTGACGGACAGTGCAGTGTCAGTACACAGTTCTCCTGAGGAATAAAGGGCAAAGAGATATTACAGCGTGTTGTGTAAATGTCTCTGATGGAGGGACGAGAGACCCCGATGATCTTTTCATGTGTCCATCAAGAAAACTATGGACCAAATGAAGGGAAAAGGAGAAAAGAAGAAAGGAGAAGAAGGAAATGAAGGACCTAGGACTAGGGACATGAAGGGAAAGGGGACTAAAGCAGGGACACTGGAAATTAAGGGCAAAAGAAATTCCCACAAAAGAACAAACAAAAGAAACTGATAAGGTTCTACATGGAACCATTTATCATTCACTTCCTTTTTTTTGTCAGAACCTCATCTCTTTACATTAAAAACATGAATTTATCTGAAATTTGTCCTGATTTTTCATGTTTTGTAGTTTGTCCTGTAAATGTGTGTGTGTGTGTGTGTGTGTGTGTGTGTGTGTGATCTCTGAAAAAAGTACATTCAAAATGCTACATTTTATAAACACTGTAAGTAAACACACAAGGTCATGACCCCAAAACTGCTAAACACCATTTATAAGAATACACACATATGTGAGAGTGTGTTTGTGTGTTTAGCACAGAGGTGGCTATTGCACTAGTGCGCGATTGTCGTACAGAACGTTGACTCTCATGCCTTGTTACAGCATCAGCACTGACCACCACCACCCCATGAACACACACACACACACACACACACACACACACACACACACACACACAAGGTCTCTTGGAAAATTTCAAACCAAAAAGCATATTTCATTCTGTTGCATCACATAGACATTTGGCTTTTTCCAGGGAAAACACACACGCACACACACACACACACACACACACCACATATTTAAGGTTAAACCCATACTAAATCATAGTGTATATAAATCAGCTTGTGCTTTATGAGTGTGTATCTCTTTTTCCAGCATAACAGACACATCTGAACTTCAACACACACTGTGTGTGTGTGTGTGTGTGTGTGTGTGTGTAGGTATCAGTGGCGTCAGTGGCGTCTACTCGTGTCGTTCTCTTACGCACAACAAATGTATATCAGGAATAGCCGTATCCTCACGTGTGTTGGTTTCTTATCACATAACTCTACCAGTGAAAGTTTACTTGGACACAATCAGGTAACAATGACCTACAAAATATCCCACAAAATTAAAATAAAATAGATTAGAATGTAAATGAGGTATAAAATGTGTGTCTCTGCCATGTTCCTATCTTACTGAGCATGAGAACCATTTGAGTTTCTTCTAATGCAGTGGTCTCCAACTCTGTTCCTGGAGATCTACCTTCCTGAAGACTTTAGCACCAAACCATAATGGTGTCCACCTGACCCTCTCATCCATCTAGTCAGCGCCTTAAGAAGCTCTGGATCAGCTAAAACAGGTGTGTAAGATTTTGGTTGGAGATGAAACCTGCAGGAAGGAAGATCTCAAGGAAGAAGGTTGGTGACCACTGGTCTGATGGAACCACAATATGTCACACCACTGAAATATATGTTTTAGCTGTAAATCCACTCAAACACACTGTGGAAGGTCAGTCGAGGTCAATTTTTTTCAGGGTCATGGGGAGCCTGGAGCCTATCCCAGGGGGCATTGGGCACAAGGCGGGGTACACCCTGGACAGGGTGCCAATCCATCGCAGGGCACAATCACATACACACTCACACACCCATTCATACACTACGGACACTTTTGACACGCCAATCAGCCTACCATGCATGTGTTTGGACTGGGGGAGGAAACTGGAGTACCCGGAGGAAACCGGGAGTCGTGAGGCGAACGTGCTAACCACTAAGCCACCGTGTGCCGAGGTCGAGGTCAATATTAAATACACAGTTATGACACTATTCATGAATTAAAAAACCATCCCATTAAAGTCCACAAAAATGTTTTTTTTTCTTCTTCTGCATGGAGACATTGAGGCCCTCTTCACACACTTCTACTCAAGAAAATCTCCAACCTTGTGGGCGTGAACTACATGCAATTAATTTGAATAATCTGAGTTCAGAAAATCAACTTATGTAGGTATGGAACCCGGTTCTGAATACGAGCAACTTTCCCAACATAAACACTGACATCATTTGGGACTTAATTTGCCAAATCTAAACACAGCCCTGTGTGAGGAACAAACAAAGTGAACTTACTGGGCTCACGGGTAAAAAATGTAAAAATGAAATGAAATATCAGTGATGGGAAAACATTACTGTAGGTAGATAAATAAAAATGACACTGCAACATTGTTTTCCCACTTAAAGTTCCCAGAAAGCTTGAACAGATCACTACACCGCTACAGATTTGGTCTGACTCTGGACTCTGGACTCTGCATTAATGGCGTGCGCTGTAATAATTCTGTCCCGGTCGATCCAGCATACACTGTATACAGACTGTTCCTTTTGTCCTTTCACTTTCCATATATGGTCATTACTTCCTTCTGTTTTATGCACTTTACTTCTACACCCACATGGTACCATGTGTATGTTCTGAGAGAAAAGATCACACCTGACACACACACACACACACACACACACACACACACACACACACGTCCCTCATGCTCCTCCTTGAACGTCTCGCCTCTGTTTGTACAGTTTTTTTTTTTTTATAGCTTTTTTGAATTTGACATTTTTTCTGTTTGGGCTGAGATCAGCAGCATGATGTGTGTGTGTGTGTGTGTGTGTGTGTGTGTGTGTGTGTGTGTGGTCAATGGAGGGAGTAGGAGAGTGTGTTTTTCAGAATTTCAGGCTCAGAAACCGGGCAAAACTTCTCACAGCTGCCACAGGCCTTCTGTGGTCAAATGTCTCAAAAACACACACTCACACACACACACACGTTGAGAAAAGGAGCGTAAACAGACAAAGAGCATAAACAAACCTGTAAATCCCCTTATAGCTCACTTCTTTATTACTGCTGCCTCAGTTTAGACATATTTCACTGACCGCCGTCACCACACACACATGTACACATACACACACACACACACACACACACACACACACACACACAGTACGTGTGAGCATTGTTGGCGTCAGAACAAATCTAATGCGAGAACATAAGGCATCCCACAGGGAGGTGAAGATTCTTCACACAAACATCTATCAGTGTTGGTAAATTATGTCTCAACACTGGCTGTTAATCGTAAAGACGACTTCTAAACACATTTATATTCCATGTTGTTCTTAGAAGAGTCTGAATATTCTCAGTATTACTATGAAAATCCAGGACTTCTTTGTAGAATACATTGTCAGTGTTCACGTCACTGTCTGTTTGTTGTTCTGTTGTCCGTTTGTTTTTTATCTCGTGTCGGTCTTTTCTCTGGCCAGCCCCTCAGGGATTTCAGGATTTTTCGATTGTAGAAATTAACGTAAAAGTAAGGAAACGCCGCGATATTCGGAGGAGCTTGCAATTTTTTTCAAAATGACAGCAGATTTGGGCTGAGACGCGTGATGTGACGTCATCAAGACGTGCATTCAGCCAAAACCCTCTTCCATTCACGTGTCGAACACGTGTCGAACACGTGTCGAACACGAGTACAGCTAAAATCTCTCATTTACCAACAGACATCGCTGTGAAAGACCGCGCAGAACTATCACCTGCGACTGTGCTAAACTGAACACTGTATAAAATCTGCGTTTATCTGCATGCAATCAGTTCCAACATTACGTGTATATGTGGAGCAAGTTTCGTGTCAGCGTTACCATAGCAACAAGAATCAGGTGAGTTTGGTTTGTTTTAACTACATTGCTCTATTTCCATTGAGGCATTTACAAGAAATTCTGATCAGCTCTTATTTATCGACTGATGATTATTAGACTGCAGCTAATTGTCGCGATGGTCATCTCGATCTTGAGCTTTTGTCCGTTTGCACCATTTATTCGTGTCGTTCTGACTGCTGTTTTGTTGTTTCGATCTTTTCTCTGGTTGTGGAGTTCTCACTGTAGTTTCACTCTGTAGGTGTTGGGTTTTTCATCTGTATTAGAAAATACTGTATCTTTCCAGCTACCGGTGTAACTACTGAAACGTTTATAATGGTTAACACGCCTGTAATAATCATCTATTTTCAAACATACTTCAGAGAAACTATGGTTCACAATACTGCCATGCCATGGACCTGGCTCGGTTTTTCAGTTCAGGCCTCTGTTTACATTTGTCCAGCCTGAAAATTAACTCCGCCCCCAATGTGACTTCTTAAACTAAAAGAGCACCACACCCAAAAAAATCAAAATGCTTGAACCATAAACCTCAGTGTTCTAACCACACGAAGCCATAATGGTAACACATCTGTGTGTGTTTTCAGAAAGGTCAGTGCTGTGGCACTGGATGGCAAAACCACCTACAGTGTCTGAGGTTAAGGAGATGACATAATTCCTGTTATGGAACAAAACACTAGGAGAAGCGGAGAGTGTGTGTGTATTGAATATGTCCATGACTAAACCGAAATGGTGACCAGACATTTAAACACAGCTCAGTGTCACAGTACAGTTTTTCCCTTTTGGTCTCACTAGGAATGAGTCACGTTAAGGCTTCGTCCCAAACGCAGACATTACTGAGAGATATCTGAAGTTTCCCGATGCATGAATGTGGTAAATGTTTCACTGCGGATTTCCCAAACAAAAACCTGGAATAATGAATATCATAAACGGAATAAATGTAAGTGTAAAGAGAAAAAAACTGAAAAAACTGGAAAATAATAAGTGTAACTACGTGTGCACGCACACACACACACACACGCACACACACACACACACGCACACACACACACACTGTTGGAAATTCATAGTTTAAGAAACAGACAGAAGGAAAGAGTGAAGGATGAGTGTTGGTGAATCAGTATTTACTCAGACTAAGCATCATTTCACACACACACACAGTGGTTGCGGGTTGAACCGGAGGTTTGTTGTTGTTGAATTTTACGCCCTTACTGAGAAGGAGGAGCCAGACAGGTCTCTCTCTCTCTCTCTCTCTCTCTCTCACACACACACAAGTACACAAACGGCGTGTCTAAACGACTGACCAGAGGTGTTACATGTCTAAGACACACAAACACAAAACTACCTCTTTATCAACAACACACAAACACACACAGATCCAGAGCAGAGTAGTTCCTACATTCCTGGTGGACCAAAACACACACACACACACACACACACACACACACATCAGTGTGGGAGTTTTTAAAGCCTGTTGGTTTTGGCCGGATATCAGGTTGGCAGTAAGAACAGGAATATATGTGTGTGTGTGTGTGTGTGTGTGTGTGTGTGTGTGTGTGTGTGTGTGTGTGTGTGTGTTTGCAGGATGTCCAGCAGACAAATTAATACATATGGAGGAATATTTCAGTGCAGTGTGAAACACACGCACACATTCCTACCTATATTCTCGCAATAATATAATAATAATAATAATAATAAACTTATTTATTTTTTAAAAATTTACAACACTTCATTTTCACATTTAAAACATCGTAGAGCTTTAAAGTAAATATTAAAGTGAACGAACTTGAATCTAATTTATATAACAGATGTGTAAATGTTAGGGGATAGGGGTGTAGGGATAGGAGTATATAAGGGATTGGGGATAGGATTAGGGGTATATGGGGTTAAGAGTATAAGGGTTAGGGATATATGAGGTTTAGGGGTATATGGGGTTAGGGGTATATAAGGGTTAGGGGTATATAAGGGATAAGGGTAAATAAGGGATAGGGATATATAAGGGTTAGGGTTATATAAGGGATAGGGGTATATAGGGTTAGGGGTATATAAGGGATAAGGGTATAAAAGGGATTGGGGTATATAAGGGATTGGGGTATATTGGGTTAGGGGTATATAAGGGATAGGGGTAAATAAGGGATAGGGATATATAAGGGATAGGGGTATATAAGGGATAGGGATATATAAGGGACAGGGGTATATAAGGGATAGGGATATAAAAGGGATAGGGGTATATGGGGTTAGGGGTATATAAGGGACAGGGGTATATGTTAATGATTATGTTTAGTTGTGGTTAGACGCGTGTATTGGTTTTGGATGTACTGTAGGGATTAGGAGAACTATGCTATAGGGAGTTAAATTATAGGGATTGGGTTTAGTTAATCTTATATCTATAGTTAGGTTTGTAGAATTAGGGATGAGGGATTAGTGTACAGGGTAAGGAATATGGGGGTTAATTACTGTTGAAGATTGATTACAGATTAGAGGATAGGGATGTGGGTTAGTTAGAATTTGTTACTTAAATTAAAATATAATATAAAAGAATATATAATATGAATATAATTAATCCACATCAGACTTTTAAATTAGTTTTCAGTGTAAATTTATTATTCTGTATAATATTACACCATTATAATAAGGGCGATGCGGTTTGCTGCGTTATTTTAATTACACACTGAATACAGACTGATATTTAAATAAACACACACGCACCCACTATATATATATATATATATATATATATATATATATATATATATATATATATATATATATATAAATATAAATGGTCCAGTGCTGCCACCTAGAGTCCACAGTGTGTATTGCAGTGATGAAGAGTGTCAGGCTGTAACCTTACAAAATAAACATTTGAAAATATTAGATGTAGTAAAGTAATACATGTTGCTTATACAGCGCTCAGACTCAAACTAACATCATTAGCTTCCCTGAAGATAAATCAATGTAAGCATGTTGCAGGAAAATTGATAAACAATACATAAAAATGATCTTAAAACCCAGAGATAACTCAACAGACTGAACATTCTAGGAACCACAAATAAATAGACCTGTACATCACGGCGCTGCTGAGTTCTGGACTGTGATTGGTCAGAAGGTGGTGATTAATTCTATATAACAGCAGCTCTGACAGTAGCGCAGATTTATATTAATGCGCTCGTTCTGATATGTTATCATTTCTATAGTAACAGCTTGTTCACAGGGACATGTCCATTGGATGTGAAAAAATCATTGACATGGTGAAGTTTTCTGTAAGCAGCCATTTATGCAACATTTATGGAAGAAGTCTCCAGTGTCAGCACTTTGTAACTGTCAGAGGTAAAGCTATAACTTTCATGTTTTCTGACATCTTCAGGACAGAGTTTACACTTTGTGGTTTCTCGGTAACATGACTGTTTAAAGCTGCTATAATGTAAGTGAGAACAGGAACTAATTTGCTTCACAGACGCTCTGCAACAGCAAATGTGATATGTGTAAATGAATACAAAAGTACAATGTGTCATTCTTTAATCAATAAAGATATTAATAGCTGTGGTATAAGAGGAATAAAACACTTGAATACTTACTGTTATGATTTATAATCGCACTATCCGGTGTCACCCAG
The DNA here is from genome assembly GCF_023375685.1 of Ictalurus furcatus. Lineage (NCBI taxonomy): Eukaryota > Metazoa > Chordata > Actinopteri > Siluriformes > Ictaluridae > Ictalurus > Ictalurus furcatus. The sequence goes on along the minus strand of NC_071258.1, from coordinate 35,977,316 downwards.
AAGAGGATGGGTTCCCTTTTGAGTCTGGTTCCTCAAAAGTTCCTTCCTCATGTCAACTCAGGTAGCTTTTCCTCACCACCATTGACTCTAGCTTGCTCATTAGGGTTCTAAATATAATCCGGATTGTAAAGCTGCTGTGAGAAAATATCTAATGTTAAAAGCACAATACGAGTAAAATTGAACTGAATTGAATATGTACCATCGGTACTTCGTGATTCAGATCCAGTTCAACACTTGTCACTTAACTAAGTTTAACACTATAAATGATAGTCTGTACAGGATTTTGCTGATTTTTTTGTCAGTTGCAGCCAGAAATGCGTGATTTTGCTGCAGTTTTAAAAAAAACAATGTGTTGCAACTTGCCGAGTATTTTGTCCTTTTTTCCCCCCCAGGAAGCTACTTGAATTGGCGAAATTGCAATTGTATGAAATTGTTTTGCAAATCGAAATTCTTTCACAGTGACGTTTGTTGGTAAATGAGACCTTTCAGCTGTACTCAGTGTTTAAGACATTGGACTACTGATCAGAAGGTCATGAGTTCAAATCCCAGCACTGCCACTGTGTGTTAACCCTCAACTTCGCAGTTGTATAAATGAGATTCATGTAAATTGCTCTGGATAATCCTGATGCCCTATGTCTGGTTGGAGTTCTCATCAGTTGGAGTCACATGCTGCTGCTGAGGATGTCCCACATGGTGCAGATTAAATCTCACTGTGATTACTGAGGACGGTTCCACTTAAACACCATAAAGGTGCTTTGGACTTCAGTTCATATGAACAGTTATGCTGTGATGGCTTTATCACTACAATTACCACAAACAGTTCTGCACTCGAGTCTCCATCAGTGAACAGTGGAGAAGTTCAACACAACAGACTTCATGTAGAAACTGTAATGAATTTCCTGCTTACACGACTGCACTATTTCAGCATGTAGTATTAGCACATTTATAGAAGGGGTGTGTTTATTTTTAATCGCACTATCCGGTGTCACCCAGATGAGAAATTCATACATTTAAAATCTATATCGTGAATGTATACATTAAAGCTGCTTTGAGACAACGTCCATTGTTAAAATAATTAAATACAAATTACACTGAATTGATAAGGGCGTCTGACAAATACCGTAAATGTAATTGTTCAACACACGTCAATCGAAGATGGCGTTGGCTGAATGCATGTTGTGGTGATGTCACATGCTGTGTCGGCCATTATCTGCAGGAAACCTACGGTAATTTAGGAAAAACTGAAAGCTCCTCTGAATATTGCAGAGTTGGCTTGATTTTGCATTACTTTCTGAGATCGCACAATCCCGGACAGACTGATGATCAGAAACACAACACAGGGAAGTGTGAGAAGTGTCAGGTTATCGAAATTGTGAAACACGTGATATCGTAATGCATTCAGTATCAGACAGAAAGAGAAGTGGAGGAACAGAATTGGAGAAGTAGGACTGCAGCAGGTGAATACACATCATCATTTACATTGGAATCCAAATTTTTGTAGTTGCGCCTTCTCGTTCCTTTTATTCTTACAGGAAGGAGAAAAAAGGAACAAAATCAAGAAACTAGGACAAAAACATTTACCAGATGAGACATTCTTGCTCACTGAAGCATCATTTTAAAGTGACTGTACTGAATTCAGTTATTGATGCCATGTTTCCCAGCTGTATAGCAAATCTGTAAACACAGACTCTGAAAAATTATATACTAGCAAGTAAAAAAACCGCTTGAATATAGGCAAATTCAGCTAAAATTTCACAGATTGTTTTTACACAAATACAAGATTACTAAAGTGCACCTATTATGGTTTTTGAAATATTACCTTTCATGTAGTGTGTTATATACGTAGCTGTTTGTGAATATAAAAAGTCTGCAAAGTTTCAGAAATCAAAGCGCAGGACAAACGGAGTTACTGACTCCCAAAAGAAGGAATCGATTCAGAACAGCTGAAATGATTCGTTAGTGATTCCATTACTTCCTGTACTAACCTATGTAGGTTTGTAACAAAAAGCCCCGCCTCTGGTTTTCATCGACACACGCTGACAGCGGTAGACCAATCACAACAGACTGGGACATCTGACCAATCAGAGCAGAGTATGCTCTCTGAAAGGAGGAGTTTAGAATGAATCCTTTAGTACGGATCATTTAACGAGTCGTTTGTGACACTGGGGGAAAAAATGGTAATGCTGCAGTTTAAATAATGCGGACGTTAAACTGTTTTTTAATCTCGGATGCGTGTAAATCTATTGTACGAGACCTTTAAAACAAAATTAGGGACATTTCAAATCCATAATAGGTGCTCTTCAAGGCTGTTTCTAGACAAAGATACCGATTTCAAGCATTTATTTCTAGAAAGAAGCAAAATTATTACTTTAATACTTAAATTAGCACTTAACAGATTTCTCAGACTGATGGCATTATTAGTTTGTGATCTAGTGAACCGGTATCAGGATGTATTTATTGATAGAGACTTCCAAGCACTTCTCTAAGTCGCTCCGGATGTCTAGAAATAGGTTTAATGTCCTTATATTTGTTATATAACAACTTCATAATGAGAAATAGTAGATAACCTTTACTTTATTCTAGATATCTTCACTTGCTAAGATATTTTCTTGCAATAGGCTACAACAGTGATTATATGCTAAACATTATTGATCGCTATCTCATACCTTAATGTTTACTTTTTCAGCGAGGTGCAACATTTCTACTGTAGGCTATGTTGCACTGTACAACAACAAAAATACTTTAGCATAGGAAACATCAATGTATCCTCACACTCAAGCCCGCTGACTCCTCTCCCCTCGATTGGTCCAACTGTAGTTTAAGATCTGTGTTTTATTTCCTGGTCATGGACTAAAGATATAGGAACCTGCAAGTAGCTCTTAAATAAATTCAGTGTTGAATAAAAGCAAGCTGAACCCAGCCTATCTAATATCTTGGAAATACGCAGCACTGCACAGGCATCAAATCTCTAAACCACATTCATGCACTGAAAATCCACACAGAACTGTAACTCCCCTTCTCACGCGTACGATGGGACGGTTCCAGTCACAGTGACTCTTCTTTCACTTGCATCTCCAGCATTTTGCCCAATTCTTCCTCAACCATTTTTCTCTTAATGACTGGCTGTACACCACCACGCCATAACGATGCTTTAAATTTAAATAGGTTAAGTTAGTTTATTCAAGGATTATAAATTCCAATGAAATGTTTCGTTTAGACGTCGTGAATGATTTATAAAGCAATAGAAATCTTAAAGACAAACACTGAAATAAAATATTATATTATATGCAATACGTTTTTTTTTGTTGCTTCCAACAAGAGTTCAAGACCAGGATAAGACTCGTTTAGTACTCAAGCTAACCCGATGATCAATAATGTTAGTCATGTTTCTTGATTTGCGAGATCAATATCACGAGCTGATGGCTCCGCGTAAGTGCACTTGTGCGTCTGAAATGTACTTAAATCAGTAAAACCCCGCCCACATCCTGAGCAGTGATACAGCTTGTCTTCTGTGTGAAGTCGCTGGTGTCGCTGGAGAGAACTCCTCTGAGTAAACGCCTTCCCACAGTCCGAGCAGCGATACGGCCGCTCTCCCGTGTGGATGCGCTGATGCGTTTTGAGAGTGCCTCTGTCGATAAAACTCTTCCCACACACTGAGCAGTGAAAAGGTTTCTCACCGGTGTGACTGCGCTCGTGGATTTGGAGATGGCTCTGGAAAGGAAAGTTCTTCCCACAGTGTGAGCAAGGATACGGCTTCTCTCTTGTGTGGATGCGAGCGTGCGCTTGGAGTTGACTCCGTAGCGTAAAACTCTTCTCGCACTGTGAGCAGTGATGCGGTTTCTCTTCCGTGTGAGTGCTTTGGTGGGTTTGGAGATGACTCTGTCTAGTAAACCTCTTTCCGCACTGTAAGCACTGATACGGCCTTTCTCCGGTGTGAGTGCTCTGGTGTAGTTGGAGCGAGCTCATCTGAGTAAAGCTCTTCGCACACTGTGAGCACTGATACGGTTTCTCTCCCGTGTGAATGCGCTGGTGCTGCTGGAAAGCACTCTGCTGTATAAAACTCTTACTACAATATAAGCAGTGGTACGGCCTCTCTCCCGTGTGAATGCGCTGATGCAGATGGAGGCTACTCCGATGAGTGAAACTCTTGCTACAGTCTGAGCACTGGTACGGCTTCTCTCCCGTATGAATGCGTACGTGCGTTCGGAGATTACTCTGTTGAGTAAAACTCTTCCCGCACTGTGGGCAGGGATACGGCTTTTCTCCCGTGTGAACGCGCTGGTGCATTTCGAGGTGGCTCGGTAAAGTAAAACTCATCCCACAATCTGGGCAGTCGTGCATTTCTTCCTGAAAGGTGCTAATGTTCTGAGAAGACACTTGCTCACTACCGGAGCTGCTTGTGGTCCCCAGATTCTCGGATTTAATCTCTTCTTCTTGCAACATGCTCACATATTCATCATGGTGGCATCTCCTCATGTGTCTGTGGAGGTAAATTTGAGCTGTGTAGGAAAGATGACACATGGAGCAGGAGAAGACTTGCAGGGCGTCGTTCATTTCTGAAGCAGAAGAAGAAAGCAAAAGTGAATTGCAAAACCTCTTCATGACTGGAAGCAGTCCAAAGCATAATGGGTAACCTTTGTAAGTGGTGAAAAGCAGTATAATGTAAAGGGACACAGCCAAGAACTCTTCTACGTTTGGGTTTTTTACCTGTACAGGTAGGCGATATGGGTAAAATGTATATGAATAAAAAACTTACTGAGCTATAAATTCACTCATGCTATCTGAGATCCTGCAAGGTCCTGGGCCAATACTTTGGTTAGTCACCTCACTTTTAAATTCCTGCTATAATCCATGACGTATTGAGTCTTGGTTCTTACATTACATTATATACAAGTTCCTTGGTTCCCTGATGTTAGGCAGTTAGATGGAACCAACTGAGGTCAGTAGAATTAAAATAAAAAATTGCTTATTATTTACCTGATGAAATAAGGTGTTAATTTTCGGTTTTAAACTCTAAAATTATGTTTAAAGCAAATAAGCATTCAAAATTACAGTGTTTGGACATAACCATTTGCAGAGCACTTTTTGCTCCAGAGGTAGTCGAAGGTAATTCCGAGATCTTGAGCGTAGTCCTCCTCATACCACACCAAGAGCTCCTGTCCTGGTTTTATCGCTCGACAGCAGCGGTAGATAATCCCCCCTCGATACTGGAACGCAACCAGATTCTGTTCTTCATCATTACGAGCACAATTCACATACCTGACAGAATGAGGAGGGCATGGAGGGAAAAAAGTTATCTATGAGTGGAAGATGTACGATTAAATTGTTTTCCCAAGCAAATAATGAGCAGTTAAATGGATAACTTTCAGATTTTAGCAGTGTATAACTCACCTCATCCAGTTAGAATACATCTCTCTTTTGGCATCTATGTACTTCTCACATTGTCCGTTCCTGTATATCTGAAAAAATTGTGATATAATGATATAATTATATGCATAAATGTTTTTTTTTTTTTTTTTTACATCTTCGTGTCTATTCCAGGGATTGTTAAATCCTCTTTTAATCGTGCATCAAAAATGTAATTCAGGATTATTGTTTCCACTTTAAGACCATTTTAAGACTTCTTTTCCCAATTCCCAGCAGAAAACATCATTCTAATGCTGAATAGTTTACCGCACGCTCATGATTTACCACTCATTTCTGCAGTTTACCAACATCCTCTACCTCCAATTGACTTTTTGGTACTGCTCCAGACTGTGAAGCATGGGCGCTATGGCTTTCAGAGGCTTGAAAAGCAAATTTTATATAAATAAATACATTTATTATTGATGTTATTAGTATTATCATAGTCACTAGAGGTGGAGAACATACAGACTTGAGGTTTGCTTAACGTTTGCTGCTGATTTTTCAGACTCAGAGATACGCAGTTATTCAGTTATAATTTCAATGTTTATAAAAATTATAATAATTTACTAGGAAACCACCTCACCACCCAAGAGTATCCACTGTTCATGGCTTCCTCTTTGTCTACCAGTTCTCCCTGGTAGGGCCCAAAGTGAGCACCAACTGGAACGGTGTCCCCTTTATTAAACACTCCCAGGCCTGCACCGGATATATCGGACTGCCCAACCTCGAAACCGAGAGGAAGGGTTTGTCTGGCTCGGTCAGCGACTCCCATGGGAACGGGGGTATCATGGATGAAGAGAGCTGCACCATGAACCTCACACTTGTTGTAGAAAAAGCATCTGCAATCCTCACAGTCTGGACACAACAAAGGAAAGAAATAAAAAGATTCAATAGGAATTTCTGATCAATACTTAAGTCTGGTTTATGCTTTGCCAGAAGTGATTCTGTGAAAGTGCCAGAAACTAACTTTGTAAATTTGTAAGGAAGAATGTTTGTAGGACTAATCTCCAACTTATACATATTATATAAATGTATACTTGAATGCAAAAGCTACTTTAAAAACAGAAAACGTCTAAACACTGACTCCACTAAAAACATTTTTAACAATGTCAGATATCCATCATATTTAACCAAACCACACCAACGTGTTAATCTACAGGAAACCTCTCCTCATGTAAACTTAATGTTTACATTTATATTTGCTCGCTCGGCTGAGGTTTTTCTCCAAAACAACTTATAATTGAAATGAAACACAACTGAGCAGTTGATGGTTGATGGTCTAGCACAAGGAACCAGCAGTGACAGCTTGGTGATGCTGGGGTTTGAACTCAAAATCAGTAGCACAAAACCTTAAACAATGAGCCCCTACTTCTCTCACTGCCTCAATAAGAATATTTATATTACATCAAAACACTGTATCTACCATGAGTGAATTATTAAACACAAATACACAAAACAGTCTGTACACATTTTATCTAAAGGCGATTTTTGCTTAAATGGCTTCAAGACAGTGCATAAAAATCATGTGCTCAGATGCAAACCCTCATTACAGAGTTCCAAATGACCTCTGCAAGCATCATCAGGACATGTACTGTTCATTAGGAGCTTCATGGATTGGGTTTCCACACACAAACCCCATCACCTTTGGTTTGAGTGTGGTAAAGCACAGATTGGACTTTGGATGAGAATGAAGGAAAATGAAGATAGTCTTTATTATCAGACAAGATTTACACAGATTTCATATCTGACAAGGTTGTTAGGAAGTTGGGGTCAGAGTGCAGGGTCAGCCATGATACAGCCCCCTGGAGCAGAAAGGGATAAAGGTCTTCCTCAATGGCCAGACAGTGGCAGCTTGGCAGTATCGGGGATGTAAATGACCAACATGCACAGTAACATCTACTTTAAGCAAAGAGGTTTTTTTTCTTGATATTTAATTTGTTTAGGCCTAAATCAGTTACATCTACACACTGGACCATATCTCTGAAATCAATGTTGTGTAATATTAAAACTCATGTAGGGAACTTTATCTAAAATAATTTCTCGGATCAATCTTATGTCACGTGTAGTGTAGCGTTTCTTCAGTTCCTTGCTCACAACTTTTGTTCCTACGTGCAATTATCAAATGTGTACAGATACATTACAAAGAAAAAATAAAGCTTGGAAGGAAGTAGCAGAGATTGTTGGTGCCTTTGGAGAGTGTACGTAGCTAGTACACTTAGCTAATCTGACAACGTGTAAATCAAATATTTATTATTATATTGTGTGATATTTCATTTGTGTTTTATTAGCTAGCTTTAGAAGCTATATATATCTATTACTATTTTTCATCAGGAAAAAAAAAAAAATCTGCACAGGCCACAGCCACAACTGACAAACCACAAGAGACACTTGCTAGCATGAACGTTTAGGTTCAACTAAAAACAGGATGCAGAATCATGAAGAGTGTTATTTAGACTCAGACTGCTCTCACAGAGGTACTCGTCATCATTAGGTTCTTCTTCTTTAATGTAGATAATTTTCAGTTCGTTGTGCATGCTGCTTTCACAGGTGTCCTCGTTTAGCTGCATGTTCTTGCCCTTGCAAAGCAAACCATATGTGAAGAAGAATCCACCAATTAGCATACACATCATTACATGACTGTTTAGAAATCTTCACTAGAGACTGAGAACATCTTATGGAGAATGAATATTTACCACTAGTGAGCATGGCTTCATGGTTTCCCCGCTAGTCCTTCAAAAAACAAACAAACAAACAAATAAATAAATACAAATAATAACATTACAATGCATTAGGGAACATCTCTAATGGTTTCCATCACATACTGGATTTTAATTGGAATCAGCTGTAATGGTTTTCATCATATTACGCTGTGCTTCTATTAGGGATTTTCTGGATACTATTAAAAAAAAATCACCAGAACATACAGTGAGGACCATTCTTCTTGCGTGAAATAACAAGGCAATTAGACAAACCATCCAGAACCACTAAGAACAAAACATTCCCTTGAAGATCTTTATACTTAACATGTGATTTTCAAAAGTGTCCTGATGTTTAGACTTCTTTCAGGGATATGTTGGTTTATTTTCACTTGGGTTAACAATTTCTTAAATTACCCACAATGCCATTCGACTATCTGCTGATAGCGGTGCAGTGGGATTTAGCCCTCGCTACATCTCTCCCTAAAGAGAACGATGCAGCGGCGCTTTAGTCCTTTATTATGTTCTGTTGTTTCAGCTACAGATCAGCTTCCAAAGCTTCCACTTGGTCATCTCGTAGATTGTTAACTAGCTGAGCCGAGTACCTTCCATAACCCATAACTCAAGCGGAGATGTAAAACAGCACTGCATTCTGGGACCACATTAACGCGAACATCTCCACGACTTCTACGCTGGATTTCTCATTAATATGATGCCGAACATCGCTGGAAAATGAAAGCGTCGATGGAAAAAAATGACTCTCCAACATTTTTGTTTAAATTGTTCTCCTATTAACTCTATTGTAACTGCACTAGCAGTAATGACAACAACGTCCTCCTAACTTCTCACAGGAATATGGGTGGTTTCCAAGACAAAAATATCCCAGCTGAAAAAAAAAAACCCCAATGGAAACCATCATAGAAATTCTAATGGTTTACACTACAAATACCATTAGAAAACATCAGATAACCAAAAAACAACCAACCAATGACAACAAAACATTACGGGTCCTTAATGGTATCCACTAGACATAACATGCCACCAATAGAAGGCAACAAATTACTAGCAGAGACTCACAGGGACCATTAAAACCAATTAAAACCAGTACAACTCCCTTTAAAAATATTACAACTTCTATGAGGGTTTCATATCATCAGTGATATCTCACAAAAGTCTATTGTCACATAATTTATCATAATATTGATATTATATTATCATATCCTCGAGCCTTAATGTAACATTTCCTTATTATTATTTTTTTCAATAGAAAACATCATAGTGAAAATATTATAATTAATATATTCTGTAAACTAAGAGAGCTGACACACCCTAAAACCGTCAGAAATTGATGATACAGAAGAATAATGAAACGCTAATAAATTCTATTAGATGTATAAAATTCGATAAAGTGTAAAATGTATAAAAGAAATGAGCTTCCCAATAAATAAAAACCCCCCCAGAAAATTCGACACGGATCTATCTTGAAAAAAGTTACCTCAGGGCTTGACTACCTGAAACAATTGACTATGGTTCCATCCCAAATATCACAGACCCTCCACAGTGTGCACTACATAGTGTATAAGAAGTCTTTATAATCAGATCTAGTGCACTTCCACGGGGAATCTGGAGGCATTTGGGATTTACCCGCTATCCGTTAGCCGAACAGCTCAGTTAGCAAGCTCCAGTTTCACTCACCTCGAGCTTTAAAGCACGATGTAGTGAAACACCTCACATACAGACACTTTTATTTATTTTACAGCAGATTAAATCCAATATTCTCTGGAAAACCCTGAGAGAAATGATTTCGGGAAGAGATGAAGAAGCTGGGTCAGAAAGATCAGAAATCCAGTCAGGAAAACTACCGCGCGCGCTTCTTCTACTGCTGTCAGCGCCTGGATACCAGACATGCACACTGCCACCTACTGGAGCATCCCAGTAATACTAATAAACTAACACTAATCTAACATTAACACTAACACTAACCCTGACACTTACAGTAACACTAACACTAGAAGAAAGAAAAAAAGAAAGAAAGATGGATAAATGCAATGCAATACTGGTCCTGAATCAGGTGCAATAGAAGTGCAATACCGTCCCCGAAATCTAAAAATAACAGGCTTAACTGTAAACGTGTTTGGAACAGGAAGGTTTTCAGACTGGATTAGGGCGACACAAGTAAAATAATAAAATGGACAAATAGTAATAATGAAATAATTAATAGTGGTGTAAAAAAATAGCAATATAACATAAAATATAGACTAAAAGTTCAACGAATAAATATTCATTTGTGAGTAAAAGTAAAACAAATAATAAAAGCTAGTTAATTGAGAAAAAAAGAGTTTGATTTGATGCAGAATCCAGCATTGCAGCATGTTTGAGAAATAAACAATTTTGTTTGGCTTTTTAAAAGTTGCTTATTTCTCATATTTACTGATACTGGAGACATATGTACGTTTATTTTGTATCTCTCCATCCATCCATTTTCCATACTGCGTATCCTACACAGAGTCGCTTGGAGCCTGGAGCCTATCGGGCACAAGGTGGGGGACACACTGGACAGGGGGCCAACCCATCAAAAGGCACAATCACAATCACACACACACACACACACACACACACACACACACACACACACATTCACACACTACAGACAATTTGTAAATGCCATTCAGCCTAAAACTTGCATGTCTTTGCACTGTGGTAGGAAACAGGAGGAAACCCCTGAAGTATGGGGAGAACATGCAAACTGTGCACACAGGGTGGAGAACATATTTAGATTTATATGACTTCATAATTAAAGGTACCAGGTATCAGATTTTAAACCACACCCAAACGTGATATAAATATCCAACTTTGTTTCATCGTAGAAAAAGCATTTATCCATCATGAACCACAAATGAAAATTTATTCAGAGTAGGTTTGTAATCAGCATTACTTCCTCAAATAAATTCCACAGAAACCGAGAGAATTGCAGAGAGAAGAGAAACTGCTCTGGACCAAATTAAAGACGTGTTTCTGAACATTAAGTGTTTAGCGAGACTAGTATTTAGTATTTATTTTTAGATTTCCTGCTGTCTTGATTGTGTGCATCGTGTTTGTTTAAAACGTATATAAACCTTATTGCATTTGTTTGCTTATGAACTATTATGTTCTTTTATGTTCATGAAAATGACCTATTTTTCATTTTGCCCACACTAAATGATTTCATTGAAAGAAATAACATACAAGAATAATCCAGAACATCATCTTAACATCCTCTTGGTAATATAAATATGTCCTGTCATATTGTATAACCAAGATGATGTTCTGAATTATTTTTTTCCTGGAGTAGTAAGATGAGTACAAGAACCAAAATGTTGAGAGCTGGGCATGTAGACATTTAGCAGATTTCCTTTTATCGCACTTGGCAGACGCCCTGTTCCAGAGCAACTTACATTTATCTAAGTTATACAACTAAACAGTTGAGGGTTAAGGGCCTTGCTCAAAGGCTCAGCAGTGGGAGTTGAACTCATGACCGTCCGACCCAGTAGTTCATTACACACTGTCATAATGATTGTTGAGAAAGCTCTGTGTCAGTTTGTACCAGAACAAGTTGGCACATGTGACAACTTACCCCAAAGCCTTTGTGACAACTTGCCCAACTTGACAAATTGATACTGATATGTGCTAATTGTGGCTAGACCCCAAGACTACCTTAATACAGGACTGCAGTTTCAAAAGTCTCTTTATTTTTTCCTCTACTCACTCTGAAAATAACATTTTGTGCTCCTGAGTGCTGCAAAAGGTTTCGCCATATCGTCCAAATCACAAGTTCAAATCCTGATGATGTCACTGTTGTCCATGACTGGGAGTCAAGAGAGTAAAACTGGCCAAGCTCTCTGAGTGGGAGGGGCATACTCTCTCTCCCCAAGCCAATCGCGGTCGTCTGTGAGCTCACGCATGTGGAAGTGGGTGGACAGCGCTTTCCTCTGAGTCTGTTACACTGCCCTGTGACACAGCATGAGCAGCTGTGTGAAAAGATATGGTTGCCTTCGCATGTCTTGGAGGAAGCATGTGCTACCCTTCACCCTCCCCATTTGGTAGCTGTTATATGATAGCAGAAAGGTAGCTGGTGGGTGGGTGTTAAAATTAGGGAGAGACAAGGTGAAAAAAATACAATGTTGAAAATTCATACCTTAAATAGGTATAAAATGTGAAGTGGCATTTTTCAATGAAATCAAATTTTATTTGTACAGCGCTTTTAACAGTGGACATTGCAGCTTTACAGAAACATATAAACACAGGATACAGATCTTAAGTGTGAATTTTTGAAGGTCAGCAATAAGAATATTGTGCTTACTTCAGATTTGAGTGTCTTTGACCACATGGAAACAGAAAATCAACCAGAGAACATGAAATCACACAAAAACTATTTTAAGCTATTTAATATTAAAGGTGGTGTCTCTGGTATTGGAAGGATGAGCAGTTCGACAACTTACCCCGCTCTCCCCGCTCTCCCAGCATTTCGTTCCCTATTTAGTGTTTGTACTCCTAGCTCACCTGCTATTAGGGAAAACAAGCATGTATCACATAGTTTCAGATTAAAGTATCATCGCGGTGGTGTGAGGCAGAGGGACTTCATCATGAAGAACACTGAAGGGTTAAAGGAGAAAGTGAAAGTAAACTGCAGCAGAATAACGGACTCACCCTTAATGCGGTAATGTTATCTCTTTCTGTTTCCTAATGTATTTATGTCCCATATAAGGGACAACATCATGCCAGTGATGAATAAATATCCTATAGATGAAGTGAAACTGATGTTCCAGTCTGACGAATTTGAACCTTTTTTGTTAATCTTAGAATTAGATGCGCACACACAACCCGAGCAAACGCCATGACTAGGCTATATTTTATAAAACATATACAACAATCAGAGGGAAAATCTGTTAACAGTTAGATTTCGACATGGGAAAGAAAAGACTTTGTGCTTAATGATGATGCCGATGTTGATGTTTCTGCACACAGTTTGAGGTGTGAGGTGTGAGGTGTGTAGTGAAGGCGTTTCACTTTGTACGGTTCAGAGATCAGTAACGTTCAAAATGGTGTCCTATAAATCATTTACAGGAGCTGAACAGGAACAGGGAAGAAGCTTCCAAGCCTGTGACTCTTTTACAGCAGCACAATAGTTTAAGGTTTAACACAACTCATATTTTTGTGGAAATCATTTTTGGCAATGATGTAACCTGCAAAGGATAACCAAAGGACAAAACCCGTAAGACTAACATTTTACACATTTATAAATATAATGCTAATATTCTCACATAATAGCAACTACATGAGTAATTGCACTCCATTATTATAATTAATTTATTTTTAAAGCATATTTATATTTTACATCAATGTTATTGAAGTTGTACACTTGTACTCTTATTACATTTCCAAGCAACAAAACTTACATTTGACTCCTTACATTTTTTATTTCATTTTATTTTCCTGACAAAGACTACACTGCATCGACATCAGCGAATGGGCTCCTGCATACCACACAACCAGCTCGATGGTTAAAAAGTAAATAGCATATGGGTAAAAAGTAAAAAGTTTCATCAGTCAAAAAACATTTACTTTATTATTATTATTATTATTATTATTATTATTATTATTATTATTATTATTATACATTGTAATACTTGAGTACTTAATATTTAGCAGTTTGACTTTCACTTGAGTACATGTTTGGGTGGATACGTTCATTTTTATCGAGTACGATTTTGGCACATAACCTATACTTTCACTTAAATATAAATCTTCAGATGTTTTTTATTTTTAAATAAATTAAAGTCTGTAAATATGTAAAAGTCAAATAGATTTCAGTTTACCATTCAAATAAACATATTACCTTATTATAAGAGCAAATGTAGATATCAAGAAATGAATAATTTATTTTAAAAGCCCTTGATAAAAAAGAAGACTGATGTCTTTTGGTGTGACTCAAAAGTTGTGCAAGTTGCATATTAAGCATAGTGTCAATAAGCAGTTCTGTCACTTTAACTGAGGAGATGAAAATATATGGAAAGGACATCTTGTATACAGTAGAATACTGGTCATATTATTTTAAGTGACTTCCACTCTTCTCTACTCTAAAGTGTGCAGTGTGGATATGTCCAGTGATTCCACAACATGTCCTTTTATTACATTTAAGCTCTTACACAAAGAATTTGAGTAGCGCTGCCCAAACAGGAGAAGTGTACTCCAGTATTGGACTTTTTCTAAAGTTCTCGAACCGCTCTGTGTTTATTGTGTATATATCTGAATAATCTCATATAGGATGTGATTGGGTGAGTTCATTTACCCGTCAAATGCGAAGCGATTTGGTTTAATGGTGTTCATTATTGATACACCGATCAGGATTTTTACAGTCGATATCCAGATACCATCTTTTTTTTGTTTAAGCTTTAATCAGGAGGTCCGTCATAAACAGTTAAATGTAAGCTCTCTGCTCATGGTCACTGTTAATTGAGTTAAAATAATATCAATAAGGAATACTGTTGGTTAATGGGATGTATTTATTGATAGAACACATCTGTAAATCACTCTGGATAAGGGTGTCTACCAAATGCCATAAATGTAAATGTAACCAAGCCGAATGCAGGTGCAGTAATTATGAAACAGCAGGTGTAGTATTGGGTTGTGGTTCCACTTGCACCACAGGCAGTGTGTGTGTGGGGAGTCAGGTCTGCATCGGGTTTTTCTAAAGCTATATTTTTCATTTTAAGAGCATTTGTTGAAAGGTAAAAGATCTGATCAACAGCAGCTTGCATTTGGCCAGTAAAAAAAATAAATTGGTAGCTCTAATGTGAAGCACAGCTTACAAATATGGCTTTATCTCCAAGACTTCCTTGTACATTCCCGCCTTTTTATCAGGGTGAGGTGAAAGGGGTGTTAATATCTGCATACTGAAACCAAAACTGCACCCTTGAGCTGAACATGTTCCTTCCTGTTTATCATGAGCAAAAAGTACCTTTTTGAGGGGCGATAGACGTCATGTCTGTGTTTTATATTGGTATAAAATAAAGATATTCTGACATGTGTATTCAGATTTGATTAGTGATAAAAAAAACCCCAGTGTATTTTCTAGAAGTCTGTCATCTGTTCCTCTTCTCTCTCTCTTTCATCCCAGTGTGCTCTCTTTTCTCTTATTTCTTCCTTTTCTCCTATCCCTATCTCTTATCCCTATCTTCTCTTTCTTCTCTCATCACTTTAAACAAGTTTAGTATCTCCCTCTTATACCTTATATTAACTGTAAAAATACAGTAAAATAGTTTAACCGTTAGCTGAGCGTTGGGCCAAACCAAGAAAACTGAGTAGTTATATAAAACTACATCATGTTTCTTTTTGTAAATGCATAGATAATATTTAACAGGATTAATTGGGTTATCCAGTTACGTCCAGTTTTATGTAAACAAGCCAAGACTTTTATAGTTCCAAAGTACGCAAGGCCCAGAAGCCATTTTGAGACTGTGGTAAAATTGGTTTAATATTCAACATTTATGTGATATTCTGCATTTTCTTCTTCTTATAGGAGTTATCAAACCATATAATCACAATTTAAAGCTCTCTCTGGTAGAAATACACGGTATGGCCAAAAGTATGTGGACACACTCATATGTGGTTCTTCCCCACAAAGATAAAAGCACACAATTATATAGAATGTTTTGTATGTTGTAACATTATAATTTGCATTATAATTGGCATGACGATGCCCCTGTGCACAAAGTGAGCTCCATTAAGACATGGTGGTTGAAGATTTGAAGAAGGTAGAAGAACTCGAGTGTCCTGAACACTCTTGGGATGAACTAGAACTGGAGCCTCCTCACATCAACATCAGTGCCTGACCTCAACCTCACTAATGCTCTTGTAGCTGAATGAACACAAATCCCCACAGCCATGCTCCAAAATCTAAAGGAAAGCCTTCTCAGAAGAGATGAGTGCATTATAACTCCATATCAATGCCCATGGTTTTGGAATGGGATGTTCAACAAGAATATATGGGTGTAATGGTCAGATGTCCACATACTTTTGGCCATATAGTGTATATTATTAGAAACAGAAGAACATTTTGCAGGGCTCTATGGTAACAATTTCTTACTAAAATAAAATATTACAAAAATTTAGGAGCACAGTCAAAAACTTAGGAACACGGTTGAAGCTTAGTTTTTTAGAGATGGTAACATTAATGTGCCACAATATAACACACAAGTAGGCATGAGAAAACTTGAGCTGGTCAATTATGACAGAATTTAGGAACATAGTGTGAGCCAAGTCACATTAATTTACCTTCTGATAAACTAAATGTAATGTTTTCAGTTAATTTTACAGACTGTATGCAAAAAAATACCATTAACCTGTTCCACCTTGTAAACGATTGCAATAAACCTCAATGTTCAGTGTTTGAAGTCTGCTCCTCTTAAATATATTTAAAGCTGCACTATTAGACATTTCCACTGTCATGGTTCTGGGCTGGAGTCAGTTCTTGAACCGCTCTGTGTATATTGTGTATATATAACTGAGTAATCTCATGTAGGATGTGATTGTGTGAGTTCATTTACCCGTCAAATGCGAAGCGATTTAGTTTAACGGTGTTCATTACTGATGCACTGATCAGGATTTTTACAGCCGATACCGATCCAGATACCAATCTTTTTTTGTTTAACCTTTAATCAGGAGGTCATAAACAGTTAAATGTAAGCTCTCTGCTCATGGTCACTGTTAATTGAGTTTAAATAATATCAATAAGGAATACTGTTGGTTAATTGATAAATAAACAAGCATAAAATATTTATTTTAAAATATCTTAAATAGTCCTAATTAAAAGTAGCTTAACACTAAATGATCCATATTAGGAAAAAGGCTAATAGCTTTCTAGGGAGATAGTGAACTAATCTTAATGTCAAATTGATATTAAATGCAACCCATAGAAATTAAACATTGTTTCATTTCTCATTTTATATATATTTTATGAAGTTATTATAATATCTATTTTTTATATTAAATTATTTATTTTATTTATTTATATTTTATATAACTAAGCATATTTTCTGTCTTTACATTTCAGTAGTTTTCTGTTTGTTTGTTTATCAGTTATTCCTTTTAGATCGGTTCCCCAGTACTGTGTTGCCATGTCTGCTGATAATATTCATTTTTGGGGGGATGTTAAATCAAAACATGGACACTGGAGTAGACTTATATAGTGATATCTGGCAACCCTGAGTTTAAGTGAAGTGAATACGCACTCTATTAGAGTTGGTGAAGGAGAGCGGCAGTGTACTGTATGTTTACAGACTGAACAGTTGCTACTCTTGATTATGATTGGTGAGGAATTATTTAATAAAGAAGTTTGAATTAAACCCACCTTGTTGCTTTAACATTATTATTAATTTACCGCTGTCTCTACACGAACAGGTCACAGTAGCAGGTGCAGGTCATTTTGCGGGATCAATAAATGATGCCGGTTGTGAGATCGGGAAGTTGAAGCAGATGATGTACAGAGTTGCTCTTGTCATCATAATGGCTTCTCTGCAGTATTTCCACACTTGTTCGGTTGACTGAGGAGATGAAAAGCAGTGTGAAAGTAACTGTTGCGTGGTGTAGATGCATTTTGGAGTTGTAGTTTTTATCCCGATTGTATTATACAACTCCAAACAGGTCACTCGCACCAGTGCTCCTAAATATTAATTCACAGTCGCACAAAGAACTTTTGAGTCGCAAATGCGAGTGAAATGGTGGCACTGTAGAGCCCTGTTTTATAACTTGAATTGTGCAGCACCCTTTGTCATCACAGCTCAATCAGATGGTTGTGAATAGCAACTCAATACACATTCAAAGTGTATCCAAAGCTGCTTCTAAAAACAGGATATGACACTCTAAACATACAAAAAATACAGTGCATCCGGAAAGTATTCACAGCACTTCACTTTTCCCACATTTTGTTATGTTACAGCCTTATTCCAAAATGGATTAAATTAATTATTTTCCTCACAATTCTACAAACAATACCCCATAATGACAATGTGAAAGAAGTTTGTTTGAAATCTTTGCAAATTTATTAAAAATAAAAAACAAAAAAGCACACGTACATAAGTATTCACAGCTTTTGTTCAATACTTTGTTGAAGTACCTTTGGCACCAATTACAGCTGCAAGTCTTTTTGAGAATGATGCTACAAGCTTGGCACACCTATTTTTGGGCAGTTTCTCCCATTCTTCTTTGCAGGACCTCTAAAGCTCCAGCAGGTTGGATGGGGAACATCGGTGCACAGCCATTTTCAGATCTCTCCAATCGGGTTCAAGTCTGGGCTCTGGCTGGGCCACCAGAGGACATTCATAGAGTTGTCCTGTAGCCACTCCTTTGTTATCTTGGCTGTGTGCTTAGGGTTGTTGTCCTGTTGGAAGATGAACCAAGGATGAACCAAGGATGTCTCTGTACATTGCTGCATTCATCTTTCCCTTGATCCTGACTAGTCTCCCAGTTCCTGCCACTGAAAAACTTCCCCACACCATGATACTTCCACCACCATGCTTCACTGTAGGGTAGGGATGGTATTGACCAGGTGATGACTGGTGCCTGGTTTCATCCAGACATGACGCTTGCTATTCAGACCAAAGAGTTCAATCTTTGTCTTTGCCTTGGCCTGCGAGTCCTTCAGGTGCCTTTTGGCAAACTCCAGACATGCTGTCATGTGCCTTACTGAGGAGTGGCTTCCGACTGGCCACTCTACTATACAGGCCTGATTGGTGGAGAGCTGCAGAGATGGTTGTTCTTCTAAAAGGTTCTCCTCTCTCCACAGAGACACACTGGAGCTCTGTCAAAGTGACCATTGGGTTTTTGGTCACCTTTTTGGCCACTGGTCATAGGGACCTTCAATTCTGCAGACATGTTTCTGTACCCTTCGCAGATCTGTGCCTTGATACAATCCTGTCTTGGAGGTCTCCAGACCATTCCTTGGACTTCATGGCTTGGTTTGTGCTCTGACATGCATTGTTAACTGGGGGACCTTATATAGACAGGTGTGTGTCTTTACAAATCATGTCCAATCAACTGAATTAATCACAGGTGGACTCCAATCAAGTTGTAGAAACATCTTAAGGATGATCAGTGGAAACAGGATGCACCTGGTCTCAATTTTGCATGTCATGGCAAAGGCTGTGAATACTTATGTAAATGTCCTTCTTTTGTTTTTTATTTTGTATAAATTTGCAAAGATTTCAAACAAACTTCTTTCATGCTGTCCTTATGGGGTATTGTTTGTAAAATTTTTAGGAAAATAATGCATTTAATCCATTTTGGAATAAGGCTGTAACATAACAAAATGTGGGAAAAGTGAAACACTGTGAATACTTTCCGGATGCACTGTAGTAACAAGGCCGTAGAGAGTATCTTGTCTTGCATTTAGTACAGTAGTATACAGTTTTATCTGCTGCCATTCCTCAGTATTACAGAAGTGTTATGAAAAAAAGCCAAAACTTTATTGCACCTCAATGTGAACATCAGCAGTTAGCAAGTTGTAGGTGAAAGAGCAAACTCTTTCAACTTTAACAACATCCATCCATCTTCTACCGCTTACACCTTTTTCAGGGTCACGGGGAACCTGGAGTCTATCCCAGGGAGCATCGGGCACAAGGCGGGGTACACCCTGGACAGGGTGCCAGTCCATCGCAGGGCACAATCACATACACATTCACACACCCATTCATACACTACGGACACTTTAGACATGCCAATCAGCCTACCATGCATGTCTTTGGACTGGGCAGGAAACCGGAGTACCCGGAGGAAACCCCCGCAGCACGGGGAAAACATGCAAACTCCGCACACACATGGCCCCGGCGAGAATCAAATCTCAGACCCTGGAGGTGTGACGCGAACGTGCTAACCACTAAGCCACCGTGCGCCCACTTTAACAACATTTTCAATAAAATTTTATTCGTATGCTGCTTATAACAATGGATGTCAAAAAGCAGATCTTGTGCTTTAGCTTGCTTGAATTAGCTGGTTAGTTTGCTACTATTGACTCTGAGTGTGTGTAGATCTTAGTTCATGCATTGCCATCTTGATTAATTGATTAGATGGTTAATTGAATCAGGTCTGTTGGGAGCAGAGAAAACACTAAAATGTGCAATACAGGCAGTTCTCCAGGACCAGGGTTGAGAACCTTTTCTCTATTGTATATATGCAAAAGCTAATTTGATTAGCTAGCCATTTTATACTCTCCTATTGAATTCCTACCAGGATTAAGAGTGAAACAGACATTTGACTTCCTGAGAGAATGTCGGGTGATTTTGAGGAAATCAGAACCACTGAAACAAGTCTATCTGAGGGCCAATGTAAACATCAAAGGTAAGTGAACCAGATTTATTTGCTACTTACATTACAGCAAATCACATTTACTGTATTAGCAGTCTAACGTTCCATTTGAAAAAAAAAGGTTTGCATTTTGCAAACCACCAATTGCCCTCACACACATTCATAAGATATTATATAAATTGAAACATTTATATAATAGCTAAGACAGATAGCCTATACATGTGTGTTGCATATCTCTATTTTAGTGGTCAGAAATGAACTCTCCTACACTGAAGTGATTGGATCAGTACAGCAGAGGGTGTCATTTGGATGTGAAATCTGTTGGTACAGTGGGATTTTCAAACCCATATTAGTCCAAGATTTTGCAAATGTTAATTGTTCCTGTGGACATTTCTTATGTCATTCACTTCAGTATAATAAGACAACTTTATTGATTAATAATTCAATTCAATTCAATTTTATTTGTATAGCGCTTTTTACAATAGACATTGTCTCAAAGCAGCTTTACAGAAATATCAACATGGTATACAGATATTAAAGGTGCGAATTTATAACCAATTAAACAAATATTAAAAAGCAGTTAAAACAGTCTGAACTACTAATAAATCAAAGAGTTAACGTCCTTTTCACATGGAACATCTGTTAAGAGCTTCTTAATCACCTTTGATAATTAGATTGGATGAGAGTGTAGTGCAAAGGATATACTGCAATATAGATTTAAATTATAAGTCCTAACAGTTTAAGTGTATATGTGAAAAAAATCTTATCTTTATTGGTTTTAATATAGATTTAATAATAGCTACATATATAGCACATCTAACATCTTCTGGGATCTGATTCCAGATTTGAACAGCCTACAAGCTAAATGCTGCTTCACAGTTTTTAGTTTGAACTAAACTCGATTCTGTAACTGGAAGCCAGAGTAAAGTGTCTATGTACACCCTGTAGAATACAGTGAGGAAGGAAAGGGTGAGTTTTTCCAGGCTCTCTATCTAGGTAGGGAACATTGAGAATATGCATGAGGTTCTCAGAAATGTGCACTCAGAGGAACTTGGAGGTCTTTACTGTGCTCATGGGGGTGCTGCTGATGTGCGGTGGAGAATGATCACCACAAATCCTCCTGAAGTCAACAACCATTTGGTAACCAAGTTTGCTATATCATACTTCTCTCTCCCTACTTCTTTACACCACTCTTTAGAGAAAATGAGGAAAGACCAAATTCTCCTGAAACCAGCTGTGTGTCCTTTAAGAGTGACCAGTCTAAGCCACTCTCTATCAACTTTAAAGAGGGAACAGGTTCTCAAGAAAGGTATTGTTGTCTTCCTCATTACTCATCATAACTGCATTCTCACACACATCTTTAGCAACACCTTGCCAGATAGAATTGTTAGCCTCATTGTAACGTTCAGTTTTGAATTTTTGAATTTAGAATTTTGTCATGTAGGGGAGCTGTGCTTTGTAATAATGAGTGATTCTACTACTAATTGTAACTTATTGGCAAGTTTGGCCATTGAACAAAAGCATTTCTCTTGTTCATGAGTAATTCTGGTGGCCAGAAATAAACTCATCTATACTGACATCGACGGAGCAGTAAAGCAGGGGCTATGACACTAGGGATGAATTCTGACCATTGTATCCAGCAGTAATTTGGAGTGAAACAGGTCATCACCCTGCTATCCACTGTTTTGTGACTTTTATTTACTTTTCATATTCAGAACTAGAAGTATCTCCTAAATAGTGCCTGTCTTGAGAAGTTGTCCTGCTTGACTCCCATGCATACTCTTCTGCATCTTCTCAAGATTTACCCACAAACACATTTGCCCCTAGGGCCTTACAAACTATGCACTCCTTTCCAGATTGGGACCCAAACACTCGTACACCAGGTTGTAACAGAATAAACCCCTGCCAATCTGTGCCTAAAGTTACTGGTTGGGAGTGGTGAAGAGTACCCGCTACCTCAGGATTGGGGGAAAATTGCATAGAAACCCAGAGCATACACATAATAAACTGTTGTTGTGCAATGGAGAATGATCACCACAGGTCTTCCTGAAGCCAACAATAATCACTTCTTTGTTTTGTGTGAATAACTAGAAATTATTACATACAATTGCTAAACCATACTTCCTTCTACTCTTTAGAGGAACTGAAGAAAGACCAAATTCTCCTTTATCCAGCTGTGTGTCCTATAAGAGTGACCAGTCTAAGCCACTCTCTATCAACTTTAAAGAGGGAACAGGTTCTCAGGAAAGGTATTGTTGTCTTCCTCATTGCTCATCATAATTGCATTCACAGACACATCTTTAGCAACAGCTTGACAGATAGAATTGTTAGCCTCATTGTAATGCATGCAGTGGATCTGTGCTTTGTAATAATGAGTGATTCTACTACTAATTGTAACTTACTGGCCAGTTTGGCCATTGAAAATTTTGGACAGTACATGGACACAGAGACCTCCTCTGAAAAACGAAGGTTGCTGCTGGAAGTGGTATTAGTGAGGCCAGCAGGGGGTGCTCACCATGTGGTCTGTGTGGGTCCTAATGCCCCTGTATAGTGACGGGGACACTATACTGTAAAAGCACTGTCTTTTAGATGAGACGTTAAACCAAGGTCCTGACTCTTTGTCATCATTAAAATTCCCAGGACACTTCTCATAAAAGAGTAGGGGTATAACTCTGATGTCCTTGCGAAATTCCCCCATTGGCCATTATGTATCAGCCCCCCCTCCCCCCAACAAGAACAATCCCCCCTGTCAGTCCTGGCTCTCTGGGCAAAATGTCCACATTGGTGTTGGACAGCCCGATGGTGGGCTGTCTCATCGGCTCAGGTGTGAGCAAAGCTTGGTGGGCTGTCTCATTGGCCTCAGACAGGAACATGGCTTCTTGGGCCGTCTTGTCGGCCTCTGACTGGAACATTGTGTGGTCGGCCATCTTGTTAGCTTCTGGCAGTAACATGGCATGGGAGGCCATACCATAGGCTACTGGCAGGAACATGGCATGGGAGGCTTGTGCCATTGACCTCAAACAAGAATATGGCATGGGAGGCCATGCTGTGTACCTCAGACAGGAGCATGGCATGACAGGAACCGGCGTTTAGCAGGAACATGCTTGCTCCTCGTCGGCTTCTGGCTTGAACAGGACTTGGTAGGCTGTGCCGTCAACCTGTAACTGGAACTGAACATGGGAGGTCCCCTTGTTGATCTCTATCAGGATTAAGGCTCAATGACCACTTCATCGGTCTCACACTGGGGCTCTGGAGATGAGGTTGATACATTGACCTCCAGCTGGAGATAGGGTGTGGAGGGTGCCCTGTCGGCCTCAGTCTGGAGCTGGGCTGTGGAGGCTGCCCTGTCAGCATCTGGCTCCCTCTTGTAGTATGAGTTGAATGGCCGTGTGGGTTCGTCCGTCAGGCTGGCCCTCCCCAAAAAAATATTTGGTTGGGCTTGAACTCTGGACACCCAAACAATTTAACTGAAAGTCCAACAAACTGGGCTACTCCACTAAGGCTGCTGGGTCTCATGGCAATCAGGAGCTCTGCCCAGCAGCAGACTGAGCTGGTGAGCCAGGACAACAGCCACAGCTTCTCTTTAAGTTTGGGGTCCACCAAGCTTGCAAAATAAAATTGGCACTATAGGAGATAACATCCCAGATACACAGAAAATCCATCATATGTTTCAGGGGGAATCAGGAAAGTCCACTGAGAAAAAAGGATGGAGTTAAGTGCTGACACGGTTATCCTTGTGCCACATCTCCTCTGCTTTCCTGCTGTCATGTAATGTGAATTGGAGATGGATGCAAGTGCAGTTAAAGCTTTTATTGAAGAGAGGCAAGCAGACAAATCCAGAATCGAAGGGCAATATCAAGGTCATAAAACAGGCAAAGATCAGGCGATCGGCAAACAGGCAAAACAGGGCTTAGATGAGAATCATAAATGAGAACAAAAACCTGATCAAAAACCATGAAACAAAAAATGAGGATCAAAGGCTTGGTATGGATCTGGTGGCACAACACAACGCACAATACTTTGCCTGTTGCGCTACGCGCTGTTGAGTGCCCTGAGCGCTGGAGCTCAAATCTGGAGCTGACATCTCTGACACTATGCTCTTGGAGAGCCTGATGGTGTTGCTCCTGTAGGTGGATCAGTAAAATCATATGCAAGCAGTTCATGTCTCCGAAGTTGCCTGATTTTTCTCAGACAGAGGAGTCACAGACATGGTTTTTCAATAGCAAGTTTTACAAACTTGGAAAAAAGTAAAAAGAAAATCCACAATTAAAATAAACAAACATCATTTGGGCTGATTGGGATGCTCTCTATACTCACCTTGTAGAATATAAAGAAGTTAAGAGTGAGATGTACTGAGCTTTTTGGCTAGGTAGGGTGTGTTAATGTCCACATGAAGTCATCTGCAATTTGAACTTGGAGCTCTTTACTATGCCCATGATTGTGCGGTTGATGTTCTTTAAATATTACATACAATTGCTAAGACATTTCTCTCTACTCTTTAGAGGAACTGAGGAAAGACGAAGTTCTCCTGTAGCCAGCTGTTTGTCTTTTAAGAGTGATCAGTCCAAGCCACTCTCTGTCAACTTTAAAGAGGGAACAGCCTCCCTGGAAACTGCACTTTCCTCCTTGTTAAAGGGGGACCAGCCTCTCAGGTATTAATTTCTCATCCTCTTGCTCATCATAATCTCATCCTCAGAAAGTTAGCCCAGAATGAAGCTGGATTTATTGGTTTAGTCAGTAATTATGGGGAAAAGGGGATCTGCTTGTTGATCCTATAAGCATCAGCTGGGCAACCTATTTATATTGTCAAAATTACTTGTATGCAGTTCATACTTCCATGCCTCCAGGTTGCCATAGGGTTTTCCCAATACTGTCTAATCCACCACCTTTGAACATATATGCTTACCTTTTAGTTGACAGAATATGTAGACTGAAGAAGTCGAAGCATTTTACAGCAATAAAATATGATATAATGATGATCTAATATGGGGAACAGTGGCT
Source organism: Ictalurus furcatus (assembly GCF_023375685.1). Classification (NCBI taxonomy): domain Eukaryota; kingdom Metazoa; phylum Chordata; class Actinopteri; order Siluriformes; family Ictaluridae; genus Ictalurus; species Ictalurus furcatus. Next base: position 35,951,874 of record NC_071258.1, on the reverse strand, counting down.
TAGTGGTTAGCGCGTTTGCCTCACACCTCCAATTCAATTCAATTCAATTCAATTCAATTTTATTTGTATAGCGCTTTTTACAATAGACATTGTCTCAAAGCAGCTTTACAGAAATATCAACATGGTATACAGATATTAAAGGTGCGAATTTATCCCAACTGAGCAAGCCACTGAATGGCGACGGTGGCAAGGAAAAACTCCCTAAGATGTTTTAAGAGGAAGAAACCTTGAGAGGAACCCGACTCAGAAGGGAACCCATCCTCATCTGGGTAACAACAGATAGTGTGAAAAAGTTCATTATGGATTTATATGAAGTCTGTATGGCGTTAGGAGCAGCCGTAGTCCCAGCAGTCTGGAATTAAAGAAGATTTGAGCTCCATCCAGAGGCAGAAAGGATCTGGATCTCTAGTATCTCCATAAATTCATGTGGGGCTCGGCGAAAGGAGAGAGGGAGAAAAAAGATAATTATGACTGCGAAGTAGTAGAACAGAATCTAGTCAGGGTAGGCTTGAGTAAACAAATATGTTTTAAGCTTAGACTTAAACACTGAGACTGTGTCTGAGTCCCGAAAACTAATAGGAAGACTGTTCCATAACTGTGGGGCTCTATAAGAGAAAGCTCTTCCCCCTGCTGTAGCCTTCACTATTCGAGGTACCGTCAGATAGCCTGCATCTTTTGATCTAAGTAGGCGTGGCGGATCATATAAAACCAAAAGGTCGCTTAGATATTGTGGCGCGAGACCATTTAGTGCTTTATAGGTTAATAAAAGTATTTTATAATTAATGCGAGATTTTACTGGGAGCCAATGCAGTATTGATAATATCGGTGTGATATGGTCATATCTTCTAGTTCTAGTTAGGACTCTAGCAGCTGCATTCTGGACTAATTGGAGCTTATTTATATTCCTACTGGAACATCCAGACAGTATGGCATTACAGTAATCTAATCTAGAGGTGAGGAATGCATGAACTAGTATTTCCGCATCATGTAGTGACAATATGTTTCTTATTTTAGAAATATTTCTGAGATGAAAGAAGGCTATCCTAGTAATATTATCTACATGAGCATCAAATGATAGGCTGGAGTCAATAATCACTCCAAGGTCTTTAACTGCTGTACATGATGAAACAGAAAGACCATCCAGAGTAACCATGTGATCAGAAAGATTACTTCTAGCTACACGTGGGCCTAATAAAAGTATTTCTGTTTTATCAGAATTAAGTAGAAGGAAGTTAATTAACATCCAATGTCTAATGTCCTTTACACAATCCTCAACTTTACTAAGCTTCTGTCTGTCCTCTGGCTTCGCTGAAACATACAACTGTGTATCATCAGCATAACAGTGGAAGCTAATTCCATGTTTACGAATAATTTGACCTAGGGGTAGCATATATAAAGTAAAGAGCAGTGGGCCTAAAACAGAACCCTGTGGAACTCCAAAAGTAACCTCAGTACGCATGGAGAATTCACCATTTACATCTACGAACTGATAACGATTGGTCAGATAAGACCTGAGCCAGGAGAGGACTGTTCCCTTAATACCAACAACATTTTCTAATCTATCAAGTAGAATAGTGTGATCTATAGTATCAAAAGCTGCACTAAGGTCGAGTAACACAAGCAGCGAGACACAACCCTGATCGTAAGTCAGTAGAAGGTCATTTACTACTTTAACTAACGCTGTCTCTGTGCTATGATGAGGTCTAAATCCTGACTGATACATTTCATGAATGTTATTCCTATCTAAGTACGAGCATAACTGCTTTGCTACAACCTTTTCTAAAATCTTAGAGATGAAGGGGAGATTTGATATTGGTCTATAGCTGGACAATTGAGACGGGTCAAGATCAGGTTTTTTAATCAAGGGTTTAATAACTGCTAATTTAAGTGATTTAGGTACATAGCCAGTGCTTAGGGAAGAATTGATTATATTTAGAAGTGGTTCAATTACTCCTGGACCAATCTGTTTAAACAAACATGTAGGTACGGGATCTAGTATGCAAGTTGATGAATTGGCTGAAGAGATTAATGTAGCTAGTTCGGTCTCTCTAAGCGGCGCAAAATACTCTAAACATTGATCTGATATTGCTACATTGTCATGTAATGGGTTTGTTACAGTACTGTCCGGTTTTAATTTAATGGCCTGTATTTCATGTCTAATATTTTCAACCTTATCATTGAAAAATTTCATGAAATCTTCACTGCTATGTAATGATTGAGTGTTTATCTCTGTAGTGGTTTTATTCCTAGTTAATTTTGCTACTGTGTTGAAAAGGAATCTAGAATTGTTTTTGTTGTCTCCTATTAAGGTGGAGAAATAGATTTTTCTAGCATCGCCAAGAGATTTCCTATATTCCTATATCCCCACCTCCAGTGTTGAGCGATTGATTCCTGCCGCGGTCCTGTGTGAACGGAGTTTGCATGTTCTCCCCATGCTTTGGGGGGTTTCTTCCGAGTACTCTGGTTTCCTTCCCAGTCCAAATACATGCATTGTAGGTTGATTGGCATGTCCAAAATTGCCTGTAGTGTGTGAATGTGTGTGTGATTGTGCCCTGTGATGGATCGGCACCCTGTCCAGGCCTTGTCCCCCATGCTTCCTGGGATAGACTCCAGGTTCCCCGCAACCCAGTAAGGATAATTGATACAGAAAATGGATGAATGGATGATCTAATACAAATTTAAACAATCTACAAAAAAAGGAAACAAACAAAACAAATGGGAACATGGCAAACACTCAAATAATGTAATAAGATACTACTAGATTATAATACCAATATGTCAGTCAGTTTATAATTTTAGGTGAGTAGTATGCTCTCTGTAGTCAACCTGTTGAATATGAGAAGGGCAAGGGTGAGATTTACTGGACTTTTTGGGGAGGTAGGTGCTGATGAAGGTCTACACGAGGTCCACTTTAATGTGCACATAAAGGAAATTGGAGCTTTTATCTTTACTGTGCCCATGATAGTGCTGTTTTTGTGCAGTAGAGAATCATCATCTCAAATCTTCCTGAATCCAACAATCATCTTTGTTTTGTGTGAATAACTACAATTTATTACATACAACTGCTTTAGAATGTATTCGATAAAATATCTTTCTCTGTGCTCTTTAGGGGAACTGATGAAAGGCCAAAGTCTCCTGTATCCAAATGTCTTTCCTTGAAGAGCAACCAATCAAAGCCACTATCTATCAACTTTAATGAGAGAACAGACTCCCAGGAAAGGTATTAATGTCTCTTCCTATTCTCAACATAATCTCATCCTCAAGTCCAGGTTTTTACTGAATTTAAAAGTATGTCATCCCTTGTAGGGGAGCTAAGGTTTATAATTATACGAGTTATTCTATTATTTAAAATAGCATATTAAAAGATTAAAGCTTTTAGTATTTAGACACACCTATTGATAACTCTACTACCCAGTGCAGTAAAACTTCTTAAATGTAAGTATTTAAATTTTTTTGATAGGTAATATTATCAGTATAGAAGAGACTAGTTTAATATCACAACAGAGAAGTAAAGTGTTTTTTTCTGCTCTTACATAGCTTTTGAGAAATGTTTTAATTTAGATTCAACTCAAATAAACTGTTAAGAATTAAAATCAAGTTAAGAAAGTGCTGACCAGACTACAAAAAAAGGTTACATTTAAATTGCAATTTAGCTAAATGCTAACTTTATCAAATTTAGATCAAATGAATTTATTAATGCTATGTTCAGTTTTCATAGCTTTGTGAGAATCCCCATCATTTTTGGTTGCTCATTTTTATTTGTTTTTATGAAACACAAACAAATCAATCTGTTATAAGTACACTATATGGCCAAAAGTTTGTTCATCCCTGACCATCCCACCCATATGTGCTTGTTGAATGTCCTATTCCAGATTTATTCCCCCTTTGCTGTTATAATAAACTCCAATATTCTGGGTCGGCTTTCCACCAGATTTTGGCTGTGAGAATTTGTGATCATTCAGCTGTAAGAGCATTAGTGAGGTTGAGGTCAGGCACTGATGTTGGGTAAGAAGGCTACAATTCCAGGCCATCCCAAAGATGTTCAGTGGGGTTGAAGTCAGGGCTCTGTGCAGGACACTTGAGTTCTTCCACCTACTTCCAAACTTAACACACCATGTCTTCATGGAGTTCAGTCTGTACAGAGGGGTATCGTCGTGCTGGAACAGGTTTGGGCCTCTTAGTTCCAGTGAAGGGAAATTGTAATGCTACAGTGTACAGCGACTTTCTCTACAAATGTGTACTTCTGACTTTGTGGTAATAGTTTTGGGGAAAAAGCACATATGGGTGTGATGGTCAGGGGTTCACATACTTTTGGTCATATAGAGTACATACAACATGTACTCCTTATTGATTTTTATTGGACATATTAGTCAGGTGGGATGTTTTTTTGAAAACAATACATTAAACCCTTTTTCAATATTGGTACAATTACAGTGTAATATGGAAACTCTTTTCCATTCTCTTTTAGACAAAATTCCTCCCCAGCTAGACAGCTAAAGAATACGCCTAGTACTGACAAAACAACAGGGATACATTCCAAGGAAAGGTATAATTTTTTCTAATTTAATACTGTCATTTATTATTCTTAATTAAACTGCTAATAATAAAATATTTTATTTTGACTGCAGAAATCATTGTGAGTCTGAAGCTACTGTGAAAACTGCCAAATTAGAAAAGAAGATTACAGACTTTCTCTACAACATCTTCAATGTAAGACTTAAATCAGCTTTGTTTGCTTCCCATGATGTCCACCATTACACCTTTTCAGAAAACATTTGGGGTTATTTATTTCAAAAGTATAAAAAAGGCAGGTGTCTAGTTTGATGATGAAAACTAGAACAGAACGGACTGATAAAATAGTGTGCTAATCTCACATATACAGAACAAACAAATCCAAAAATGCAGTTTGCTTAGCTGTAAAGTTCCTAAAATGGAAGGGAATCCAGATCACTTGATTAATCCTAATGTGTTTAAATGGCACCTCAGTTATGGAGAGTGGACAAACTGAAGATGAGAGTGTCTTCTGTGACAAGTAGTATACATCAGCATCAATAAACTGCTAAAATTAGTCATTAATTAGGTGAAAATAAATTCTGGGCATTACTACTCATTAGGACCTGGTTGTCAATTAATACATCAGAGCTAACTGAAGGAATAGGGGCCACATTGAGAATGATGCCCATGTGTCCGCCGCACATATCTCAGACTGGGCACGCCATGTAATGCTGGCCAAGAAGTGGCCACTGCCAGAGTTGAATGACACCTGATAGATGTCTGAGCTATACAGCCTGTCAAGCAATATGCCTTAACAATAGTGTCTACTACCCAGTGAGAGAGCCTTTGCTTTGACAAGGGTGCACCTCTTCTGCTGGGCCCATGACAGATGGTAGTTGATCCGTGGTACACCATGAGATGGTCCTTAGCACTTATTGCCTTAAAGCACAAATTGGACATAGTGCTGCCTGGAAGGCCTCATCCTCCTGTTGAAACACCACCAACTGAATAGGCTGATTTGTGAACTGAGCTGGCAATACATTGGGCTGGAAAGCCGGGTCAGCCAAAGTGTAAACTGATTATCCTGTGGCCCCCACCTGAGTCATTGTGGACTCATTGAGAGAGCGTGCAACTCGCCGACTCTCCTGGTTGATGCCACAAGGAAAGCAGTGTTTCATGGAAAAACTCCTAATATCTTCTTGCTCAATCGGCTCATAGGGTGCTGAACACAAACTTGTCTAACACAACCTGCAAATCCCACTGGGTATACACCATCCATGCTCATGGCTTAAGATGCATAGCTCCTTTAAGAAAAGCCAACACTAGCCTATTTGCACCAATCGACACCTACAAGGTCCCGGTGGGCTGACAGCGCTGCCATAAACATCTTAAGAGTGGCTGGGGAACGTCCCATGTCCAGTAAGTACTGCAGGAATTCCAATACCATGCTGATGGGACAGACATCTGGGCTAAGAGCTCGATCTATACACCATGAAACAAACAGTCTCCACTTACTGGCATAAGTACAATGTGTTGAAGGGGACATTGCACTCATGACAGTCTTCCTCACTCCTGCTGAGCATTGGGAGAGCGTTATCTGTCCAGGGATGCCACAGCACCTGGTTCATCTGTGACAGCAGATACTTCCGAGCTGGCAGTGGCTGAGGTGGACCAGTTGTGAGAGTTGATAGAAGAGTGAACTAAGCCAACAGTGGGCCACTAGAATGAGCCTGTGATGCTTCTCCTGTACATGCCTCAGGACTGACCAGAGGAGTGGAATGGGGGAAAGGCATAGAGAAGAGGTCTGGCCATTTGTGGACCAGGGAGACACAGGAAGTGTTCACCGCAGAATCGCTTGTGTCAGCTGCACGGTGACAGGATAGAGACCTTGTACCTCCCGGGTAAATGGTAAATGTTGCACTTATATAGATGTTTCTTAACCTTAGCGTTTAAAAATGCAGCAATGGTAGCAGAGCTGCCATGCAAGGTGCTAGCTTGCCATTGGGAGCAACTTGGGGTTCAGTGTCTTGCCCAAAGACACTTTGGCATGTGGAGTCACATGGGCCAGGAATTGAACTGCCAACTCTATGATTAGTGGACAACCCTATCTACCACCTGAGCCACAGCCACCCAGGTCATTGATTAAAAACACCACTGTGATCTTGTCTGTCCTTATCAGAATATGTCTGCCTGAGAGATCAATCATGAAATGTCTCAGGGTGAAAAGTACTACCCACAACTCCAAAAGGTTGATGTGAAATGCACCTAGCTGTAGTTATTGGTATGCCTCTTTGTAGAAACCTCTCCCTCCTCCAGACTCTCAGAGGCAGTGCAGCTGGTCATGACTCGAACTACAGTGCCCCGATTGTGCACTGATGACAAACATCTGGCTATCAACTAGCATTGGAATGGGAAAAGATGCAAAAGTTCTAGTTGAATGACAGATGAGGCCGCCATGAGAACGCTTGCCAGCAGTAGGAAGTCTATATAGGCAGCTTGCCATGAACCTGGAACTTTGCTAAGGTTCTCCACAAGGCCTGCCTTCTGCCGTCTGTGAGGTTGGCCCTCATTGACCTGGAGTCCAAGTGCATACCCAGGAAGCACACTGGCTGGCATGGGGCTGAGGTTTACCTTCAGACCCAAGGTGGCGTCATGATGTATGTTGTTGGCAGCTTGCATAGGTGATCTGGTGCACAGCAGCCAATCATCCAAATATGGGAGAATCAGCATGCCCTCCCACTGAAGAGGTTCCAGTGCCACCTGAATGCACTGTGTGAAGACCCAGGGAGAAAGAGAAAGGCTGAATGGTATAACATAGAACTGATAAGACTCGTCCTGAAATGTGAACTGAAAGAACCTTCTGTGGTGCTGGGCAATGGGAATATGGAAATACGCATCCTTCAATTCCACCGTGGTGAACCACTTTCCAGTTCTGATAGCATGTCGGACATCTGCCACCCGTAACATGCGAAAAGGAAGACACTTGAGGCTCTTGTTTAAGTGTCTGAGGCCCTTTATCCTGGGCTCTGCGGGGCAGTGGTAGCTCAGTGTTTAAGACATTGGTCTGCTGCTCAGAAGGTAATGATTTCAAACCCCAGCACTGCCAAGCTGCCACTGTTGGGTCCTTAACCCTCAATTGCTCAGATGTATAAATGAGATAAATGTGCATTGCTCTGTATAAGAGCATCTGCCAAATGCTGTAAATGTAATTCTGCTTCCAGTGTGTGTGCAGATGATTTTACCACTTCCGTAAAATCAGGACAACTAGGTGACTGGCCATGCGACTGGATGATCCAATAGGTTTGAAGGGTCCAACACAGGAGGAAGTGGGTCCAAATTCACCTAGCTAGGGTGAATTTTGATTGTATCCTGCAGTGAAAAGATTACTGAAGAATCAGCACTTTGAAGGCCTGAACCCTCATCACTATCAGAATGTTGAGACTGAGAATGTGACAATGATGTCTCCTCCAAGGGGGGCATAATGGTCCTGCCCTTCAGTAATCTAGAGATAATGTGTCCAGAGGGGTATAGTATCATAGAGGGGGCTCGTTTCTTCTTTGTAGGCCCTTCAATCTTACTAGCAAAACACTTATTACAAACTTGGTTCTGGATGGTGCAGGAGAATTCTGAAATTCAAAATTCAAATCTTGCCACCCTTTGTTGCCTAACCTCCAAAGGAATTAAATTACTCTCCGGGCAATTATCGAGTAGGGCCTCCCTGATGTGCTCGATGTACAAACAGGCAGGGTATTGAATATGTGCATCCATAAGATCCATAGGACCTGAACATATGGAGCATGAGGCAGCCATAACTATCTACACAAATAGCAGGATAACCCTGGTAAACCAAAGGCTTAATGCAAGACTGAAAATAAAATAAAACTAAATGCAGTACTGCGATGAATAGGCATAGTGGTTGTCACGGTAACCGCACATATGAATGCCACCCTGGTTCACCAGAGAGCACAACTACGGCACAAAAAATTGGGGGGCAACAGGTGTGTACACACGGTCCAACTAGAGCCTTGGCTAACCAATGAGTTCTAATATAGACACTCACCTCAATTCCACTGATGGGAAATGGTGTTTATGAAAACCCTGGATAACCAGTGGGTCCGATGAGTGATCCAACGAATTCAATATAATCCAATGACGAAAAGAAAATCCAATATGTTTGTAGCTGTCTTGAGACACAGCTATAGCAAGGAGCAAATGCTAACCCAAAAACTGTGCACGCTCGAGCAAGATCTCTAAGTGAGAATGACAGACTGCGAGACAGACCATGACATAGGCGGAAACTGATATAGCTTCCGACACGCCATCAGACAAGGTCACGTGTGACTGAATCATATGAGATTTTCAATGTAATTCAAGAAACTCCTACCACCATGTACTGGCCGTCTCTGGCAATCTGGAACAGTGAATTAGAAACACATGAGGAGATGTGTCTAATTTATCCATTGTGGCATATCATAGAATCAAAGCATATCTAATTTATCCATTAAGGCATATCATAGAATAGCCTGCATGAATGAAGGCATAGAAGCACCGGTACACCTAAAACTGTGAGACATATAGGATAATCTAGAGACTTCTGAAATAAACCACACCTGATAGTGCACAGAGAGTGAATCAAGGCTTTTGTTTTGGACTTAAGGTCTACATTCACCATTTAGTAAAGAAGGGCTTGCTCAATTGTTAATGCTTTTAATTGTTATCAATATGAGATTTTACATCGCTGCTTACATCTCTGTCTAATCTTTATGTACCTGCCTGCTATATTTAGAAGTGTTTTCAGTCATGAAGAATCAAATTAAATTTTATTATGTTTATTATAAAATAGTTCTTAATTTTATTTTCTCTGTGTTTTGTGAAGGATCTCGAAAATAAAATGACTGTATTTATAAAACATGAGCTTGAGATGTTTAAGAAATTTCTGAGAAAAGAAAACACAAAATATTATGGAGATGTGAGGGATGATCTGTGGAGTATTAAAGAAGCAACTCTTGATATGGCGTTATACTTTTTGAAGATGATGGATCACAGTGACCTTGCTGATGCACTCCAAGGTAAGAGATCACTAGACAGTAGCAAACAGCACCTGAACTTTCTTAAGAGGTGAAAATTTGTAACCCTTCATAATACTATCCCTAATTTCTCTACTTTTTTAACAGTATGACTAAATGTAGTAATGTAGTGTCTGTAATATTTCATAATATTATTATGAATAATATATAATATAATTAAATACATAATATAATTAATGTATTTCTCTTTCTTGTGTTTTATAATTATATAATTAGATGCGCTAATAGGAATTCAGCAGCGTGCACTCAAATCAAACCTGTGTAAGAAGTATAATCGTGTATGTGAAGGAATTGCAAAGCAAGGAGAGTCCAACATTCTTAACAAGATCTACACAGATCTGTACATCACAGCTGGTGGAAGTGGACAAATAAAAGAACAACATGAGATGAGACAAATTGAAAAACAAAAAACGAGTGTGAAAAATGAGAAAAATCAGATGGAGCAAGAGGAACAAATTGAATGTAAGAACATGTTTGAACCGTTATCTGAAGAAGACAAACCCATCAGGACTGTGGTGACGCAGGGGGTCGCTGGCATCGGAAAATCCATCTGTGTGCAGAAGTTTGTTCTAGACTGGGCTGAAGGGAAAGAATATCAGGACATCAAGTTTATATTTCCACTGCCTTTCAGAGAGCTGAACCTGAAGGAGAAGGAATTGTGCAGTTTGAGGGAAATCATCTATCATTTTTTCCCAGAAGCAAAAGGACTGAGATTCACAGATAGGTATAAAGTCATGTTCATCTTTGATGGCCTGGATGAGTGTCGACTTCCTCTGACTTTCCATGAAAATGTGAAGTGGACTGATGCATCAATGCCAGCTTCACTGGACACTATAGTGACAAACCTCATTGAAGGAAACCTGCTTCCGTCTGCTCTGATCTGGATAACCACTCGACCAGCAGCAGCTGCTAAGATCCCTGCTGAACATGTGGACCGGGTTACAGAGGTGCGTGGCTTCAATGATGTACAAAAGGTGGAATACTTCAGAAAGAAAATCAGCGATGAGAGTCTGGCCAACAGAATCATTGATCATATTAAAGGATCAAGAAGCCTCTTCATCATGTGTCATATTCCAGTCTTCTGCTGGATTTCAGCTACCGTACTTGAGGGGATTTTGGGAGGAACAGACAGTGAAGACATTCCACAGACTCTGACGGAGATGTACACATGCTTTCTGATCTTTCAGACTGTACAGGGGGACAAGAAATACAATAGAAAGTGTGTCTCAGATATTCCATGGGATAAAGAGGGAATTCTTTCACTGGGAAAGCTTGCCTTTAGTCACCTGGAAAAAAACAACTTGATATTCTATGCACAAGATCTAGACGACTGTGGAATTGACCCGAATAACATAAAGGTGTACTCAGGAGTGTGCACTCAGGAAACTGGCAGATTTCTAGGCACGGTTTTCAGCTTTGTGCATCTCAGCATTCAGGAGTTCATTGCTGCTTTATTTACATACGTAAGTCTCAAAAATGAAAACAAGAATGTTTTTGAGCAACCAGAAGAGAGTAAAGAAACAAAAGAATTCGATTTGCTCAAGATTACAGTGGACAAAGCTTTGGAGAGTGACAACGGACACTTGGATCTTTTCCTCCGCTTCCTTCTGGGCCTGTCATTGGAGTCTAATCAGAAGCTCATTCGAGGTCTGCTGACACACAGAGGAAACAGCTCTGACTGTCAGAAGGACATAGTTGTTCACATCAAGTCCAAACTTGAAGAAAATCCATCTCCTGAGAGATCAATCAATCTGTTCTACTGTCTGAAGGAGTTAAATGATGACTCACTAGTGAACGAGATCCAAAGCCGCATGAGCTCAGGACGTCTCTCTGAAGCTGAACTCTCACCTGCTCAGTGGTCTGCTCTGGTCTTTGTGTTGCTGACATCAGAGGAGGATTTGGAAGTGTTTGAGCTACAGAAGTTCATAAAGTCAGATGAATGCTTTAAGAGACTGCTACCAGTCGTCCGGGAAGCCACAAGAGTTCTGTAAGTAAAACCTGTTTCTCCATTCAGCTTATTGTGTCCCCCTAAAGCTTGGCCATAGGTACACTGATGGCAGGAAACAATAATCAGTTGGCATAAACACCATGAACTTGACTTATAACTTGACATCAACTTAAGCTGTTGAATTGATGAGTCATTCTCGTTCCTGCTGTCTTCAAATTTCAGTCAAATGAATGTTTCGTTGTATAGTACAAAATTATTTGGACATCAGAATATCAGATGCTTCCATGTGTGTTTGTTGAACAATTCATTCTAAAACCATGGGCAGTAATATGGAGTCTCCTTTTTAACTGATATAATGTGTGAAAAGCTTGTACTTGGGTAGTTGGTGATGCAAGTAAGGACGCATGCTTTTTATTCACTGTCAAATTATACTTCCAGGCTCAGCGAGTGTAACCTGACGGAGAGAAGCTGCTCGGCCTTACACACAGTTCTCAGCTCAGAATCCTCCAAGCTGACTGAGGTGGATCTGAGCAGTAATCCTCTGGATGACTCAGGAGTGAAGCTGCTTTGTGCTGGACTGAAGAGTCCAAACTGTAACCTGGAGAAACTGAGGTCAGTTCATCTCTCCTGTTAAGTAGACTTCAGCAGAAAGGTTGTTTATCAACCATGAATGATGTGTTTGGAAAACAAATTTAAGGTTTAAGACATGTTTGAACATTAAATGTCCCAATGACAGAACCCACTGTATTTTCACTTTAATTCTGACCAAATAACATAAAGTATATAAAAATGATGTCTTAATATATTAATGATGCTGTAAATGTCAAACATTGAAAGAACTGAATGAAAAAAATAGTCATAATTATATGTAATTATACTAAAAACAAAAAGCCTAAACAAATTTTGTGTAAATGTTTTTTGTGATGTGCATAATTGCGAATCACATTTGTATGAATCCTATCAAAACGATAAGGTTAGATTTCATGGTGTGATCTCCTTCATGATTAAATAACAAAAGGCTTTGTTCTCTTAGACTTTCAGATTGTAATATAACAGGGGAAGGATACGCTGCTCTGGCTGAAGCTCTGAAATCAAACCTTTCATCAAACTTGATAGAGCTGGATCTCAGACGGAACGACCCTGGAGCATCAGGAGTGAAGCTACTCACTGATTTACTACAGGATCAAAACTGTAAACTGAGGACATTGAGGTAAGCAATATGTGCTGGGGTATATTACTTCAATACAAAATCCATTGTAATACTCTAACACAGGGGTGCTCATTACGTTGAATACGATCAACCAGTCGATCACAAGAAAACTACTGGTCGATTTTCTTAATAGGTCAAAAAACAGAGTTGGAGAAATTATACAATGTAATTCGGTGTGTTCATAGTCAATTTGTTTTACTGTTATTCGAGAATAATCTGACAAAAAAAAGGTGAATTTGCTAAGTTTTTTTCTGCGAAAGTCAGACAGTTAGGAGTTAAAAAAGTAGGTTTTTAAACATTTAAAAATGGCAGACAGCAAGTTTCATGGCATAATTGTTATCATTGATCTTGGCATGACGCAAGGTATTAGTATTTTTAAAAATTGCACTAGAATTTTTGACCACAAGGTGGTGCTGTTCTAAAACTCTGGAGCTAACCTCAATTCGTGATGGTTATGTCTTATATTACGTTTAGTCTGAGTACGCTAATGCATTACGGAGATATAGCTTCACATCCTTTTTGACTTCCTTGCCAATTAATTTGTTTGTGCATTATTCAAAAGCGGTTTGGTCTATCAAAAATCGTTTAATAATTTTTTGCCAGCATGGCCTCACAATGTTCTGAGCCAGTTTTGGTGAAAATTGGAGCAACGGTCTAGAAGGATTTTAAAAAAGTAGGTTTTCAAAGTAGTTCAAAAGGGCGGCCAGCAAGTTCGGTTGCCCGTGGCATATTTGGCATCATTGTTCTCGGAATCTATGAAGACCAATGTCACGACAACAGGCAAAAGCAGGCAAACGTTATTAGCAGTTTTGACATTTTCATTATATCTTCTGACCAGAATGTGCCACTGTCCCGAAACCTTTGAACCTTTTAAGTTCCTTCAAGGTATCCAGCAGATTTTTGTAATGATATGGTAATGTGTTCATAAAAAATAGCATTTTATGACAAAATTCATAATGGCTGACGCCCAAAATGGCTGACGCGGGAAAATTGGATATCGTTCTCAGTATGCTGCACCAAATCTAAAGAGACCAATCTTGTGATTTTTGGTTAAACTATTTGCAAGTTATAAGTAAAAAAAATAACCATTTTTCATATCTCCTGACTAGTAGGTGATGCTGTCCTGAAACTGTTCAAGTATCATCAGGTCATGCATGTGATGAAGTATACCAAAATTCGTCTCAATACACTAAAGCGTTGTGGAAATATAGCCTCATGTACATTTTGACCTGTTCTACATCAAATTAATTCCCACGTTTTTCAAGGATGGTTTGGTCTATCGATGAGCTTTTAGTAACTTTTTGCCAGCATGGTCTCAAAATGATCTCAGCCAATTTTGGTGAAAATCAGATGAACCGTCTATGATGAGTTTGAAAAAATAGGTTTTTCATAAAAACTATGGTTAATATTGTCCTCTATCTGTGTGCCAAATTTAATAACTTTTCCACAAGCAGTTCTATGGGCTGAAATGGACTCCATAGAGAACAAAGACGAAGAATAAGAATAAGAATAATAAGAAAACTAACGGACATAATAGGTGCCTCACACCTGCGATGCTTGGCCCCTAAAAACAAATCTCTCAATATAATTTCTCAAATAAAAATCAAGTCCAAATTTAAAGTTTATGTGCATGGTGGACTGTACCATAATAATAATAATATGAAAAAGTCGATCTCTTGTCGTAGAAGTGTGAGCACCCCTGCTCTAATTAAACACAAACCAATACAATTGAACATAAAATAAAGTATGAGGTTGTGAATAATGCAGTCTGTCTTTGTCCCCCTGCTGCAGGCTGCTGAAAAGTGCTGATGCAGAGAAGGCCTGTGATTTTCTGACTGAGGTTCTGGGTAAAAACCCCTTACTGCAGAGGGAACTGGATCTGAGTGGAAAAATAAAAGGAGATTCAAGAGTGAAGCAGCTCTCTGTTCTACTGGAGGATTCACACTGCAGACCTGAGAGACTCATGTGTGTATTACAACGTTATTTTTATTTATTTATTTATTTATTTAAATTGCTGCTTGCAGCTATGTTTATTATGCTTAAACTAAAATTAATTTGCCCTCTATCATTAGGCTAAAGAACTGTGGTATTACAGAACAAGGCTGTTCTTCTTTGACCTCATCTTTTCAATTAAATCCTGTACACATAAAAGAGTTGGATCTGAGTGAAAATAAACTTAGAAACTCTGGAGTGCAGAAGCTTTGTGCACTGCTGAAACATCAGCCCTGTAACCTGCAGATACTGAGGTGAGGATCTGGTTCTGCTGTTTAAAACTTTATATAAGAACTCATGATTTTTTACAAGTAAACCACAAACAAAGGCTTACATCTAGAACATATACTACTTACATCAGATTATTATAATAATGCCTTCAAATGTTCTCTATTTAGACTTTCAGACTGCAGTATAACAGAGGAAGGATACGCTGCTCTGGCTGAAGCTCTGAAATCATCACACCTGATAGAGCTGGATCTCAGAGGGAACGACCCTGGAGCATCAGGAGTGAAGCTGCTCACTGATGTACTACAGGATCCACACTGTACACTGAAGACACTGAGGTGAGCAAATTATACATAACAGAAATGTTTAAAAGGGAAATGTTGAAATGTTTAAAAGAAACAACCAAACCATTGGGTTGTTTTTATTAAGGTCCTAATAATTTGTTATTCTAACAAACAGATTCTATAAGATTTTATTTAAAAGACTTTTCAAAGATAAAGATTACAAAAAAGTATGAATAGTCCAGAATGCTATAGGTATACTTAAATAATAATATTGATAATAGTGTAAACTTTTTATCCCTTCACAGACTGTTGAAAAGTCCTGAAGCAGAGGAAGCCTGTAAATATCTGACTGAAGTTTTAGGTACAACCCCCTTACTGCAGAGAGAACTGGATCTGAGTGGAAAAATGAAAGGAGACTCAAGAGTGAAGCAGCTCTCTGTTCTACTGAAGGATCCACACTGCAGACCTGAGAGACTTACGTGTGTACTATTATTGTTATTATTATTTTCATAATTATAACACTGCAATTTAGTTTCCTTCTACTTCCCAAAAACATGCCAAGGGATGGATTGGATATGCGAAAATTACGCCTCTCGGATCTCTACACAGCAAGATCCCCATTATTAAATCAATTCAAGCCACATTGAAGCACACACACACACACACACACACACACATATATATATATATATATATATACACACACACACACACACACACACACACACACACACACAACATGGCTATAAAAATGGGGTTCATATACAATTGAGGACATTAAAAATTTATGAATATTTCATTAACACAACTCATAGTTTTGGCAGTGTTTACATCAGAAATATAAATTATGAATGACATTTTTTTTACTTTTATTATCTGAACTTTTATTATGTTGTATGCATATACTCATTGGAAATGCGTTGGACCTTTTTCTCCTTAGACTTACTGGATGTGGACTAATGATGGAAAGTTGTCAATCTCTGGCTGAAGTTCTCAGTTCACCCCCCTGTTTTCTAACTGAATTGGACTTGAGTAACAACAACCTACAGAATTCAGGCATCCAGCAATTATCTGAAGGACTGAAGAATCAAAGCTGTGTTCTGAAGATATTAAGGTACAGTCATTTCTATAAGGAGTGCAATAGTACTACTACTTATAAAAATAATATAAAAGCCTATCAGTGATGATTACAGTGTGTGGATATTACATATTAGGTTATTTTTTCTGCTTTTGAAGCTTAAGCATAATTAGTTGTTCTTATTATCCAATTTAGAGCTTAACATATCAGACACATCTGTACATCATGCTCCTTTTCTAAATAAAATGCAAAAAAATCTGATTTTTTACTTTAACTTTAAATGTGTTTTTGAAAACGGATTAAAAAAACATTCTACTGAACATTCTGAATATGATTCTGATTTACAGTGGTGCTTGAAAGTTTGTGAACCCTTTAGAATTTTCTATATATCTTCATAAATAAGAGCTAAAACATCATCAGATTTTCACACCAGTCCTAAAAGTAGATAAAGAGAACCCAATTAAACAAATGAGACAAAAATATTAAACTTGTTCATTTATTTATTGAGGGAAATTATCCAATATTACATATCTATGAGTGGCAAAAGTATGTGAACGTCTAGGATTAGCAGTTAATTTGAAGGTGAAATTAGAATCAGATGTTTTCAATCAGTGGGATGATGATCAGGTGTGAGTGAGTGAGCATCCTGTTTTATTTAAAGAGCAGGGATCTATCAGAGTCTGATCTTCACAACATGTGTTTGTGGAAGTGTTTCATGGCACAAACAAAGGAGATTTCTGAGGACCTCAGAAAAAGGCTGGAAAAGGTCACAAAACCATGTCTAAAAATGTTTGGACTCCACCAATCCCTCCCCAGGAGTGGAGACCAACAAAGATCACTTCAAGAGCAAAACGCGTAATAGTCCATGAGGTCCCAAAGGAACCCAGGGGAACTTCTAAGCAACTAAAGGAATCTCTCTCATTGGCTAATCTTAATGTTCATGAGTCCACCATCAGGAGAACACTGAACAACAATGGTGTGCATGGCAGGGTTACAAGGAGAAAGCCACTGATCTCCTAAAAGAACATTGCTTCCCATCTGCAGTTTGCTAAAGATCACATGGACAAGACAAAATGCTATTGGAAAAATGTATTGTGGACGGTTGAGTCCAAAATATAACTTTTTGGTTTAAATGAGAAGCGTTATGTTTGGAGAAAGGAAAACACTGCATTCCAACATAAGAACCTTCTCTCATCTGTGAAACATGGCGGTGGTAGTGTCATGGTTTGGTCCTGTTTTGGTGCATCTGGGCCAGGAAGACTTGCCATCACTGATGAAGCAATGAATTCGGAATGATACCAGTGATTTCTAAAGGAAAATGTCAGGACATCTGTCCATGAACTGAATCTGAAGAGAAAGTGGGTCATGCAGCAAGACAATGATCCTGAGCACACAAGTCGTTCTACCAAAGAGCGGTTAAAGAAGAATAAAGTTAAAGTTTTGGAATGGCCAAGTCAAATTACTGACCTTGATCCAATAGAAATGTTATGGAAGAATCTGACGCAAGCAGTTTATGTTAGGAAACCCACCAACATCTCAGAGTTGAAGGCTGAGTGGTGGCAGAAAAATATGTGTATGTGTGTGTGGATTACACACCCTCACAGGAGCTCCAGTGCAAAGTGTAGAATGTTTGGCAGGTCTGGTAATATTATATAATCAGCAATAAACCTGACAGAATACTGTGGCAATGTAATGTCATGGAGAAATGATAATATTATATAATTATATTGCACAAGCCTACTAAGTAAAAAATATAAAATCTGCAGAAGAAAATCTCTGTGGCAGCTTCTTCAACATGCACGTAAATATTAGAAGGTAAAAGTAAATTCTTTGCTTAGAAATTTCACAATTTAAAGCATCTTTCCTTATTTCTTGTCAGCATTTCTTTAAATGTGCCTATGAGATCTGTACAGTGCTGTAGTTCTCGGGTCTTTTAACCTGTTGATGATTGAATTATTTTGTAATTCTTTTGTTGTAATTCTCATTAAGTTGTCAGTTAAACAAAGTAATGTTTATCCTTTCTCACTGCATATTGTTTCATTAATGTGCATTATGCCAAATGCTTAATTTTGACCATCTAATCTTCAGTATATAAATAAAAACATTATCAATTAATTGGTTTTAATACAATATTATAATTAGAAGTGCCATGTTTCTCAGTGTGCCAAAGAGCTTCTTAATTTTATATTGCTTCTTTAGATGTTCATCCATTTTATTCTATATCCTCTATGATAATATTTTGCACAGACTTTCAGACTGCAGTGTAACAGAGGAAGGATACGCTGCTCTGGCTGAAGCTCTGAAATCATCACACCTGATAGAGCTGGATCTCAGAGGGAACGACCCTGGAGCATCAGGAGTGAAGCTGCTCACTGATGTACTACAGGATCCACACTGTACACTGAAGACACTGAGGTGATTCTTCTATGAACAAGGACAATAATAACTATGAAACATAAATTAATACTGTGCAAAGAACTTTGATAGAGTATTTGACTGCAATTTACAGTTTATTAGACTCGTTCTAATTTTTTTTTCTCCAGTGTATTTCATACAATAACATTTTCATTTAATTTTAAAGAGAAGTTATCATGAGAGAACCAGAAGAAGCCGTACTGTTCTTGTTAATATGGGTCTCTTATTCTGGAAACATCAAGTACGATTTATTTATTTATTTATTTATTTGTTAATTTTTGCAGTTTATTGAAAAGTCCTGCTGCACAAGAGGCCTGTACCTGGCTAGATTCTGTTTTACGTAAAAAATCTTTACTCCAAAAAGAGCTGGATCTGAGCATGATGGAAACAGGAGACTCGGGAGTGGAGAAGCTCTCGGCTCTACTGGAAGACTCACATTGTAAATTTCAGAAAATTAGGTAAGTATTTTCTTTCATGCATTGCTATCAGCAGAGTTTTATTAATAAAATGTTTTCTACTGGGACCTGCTCTTAAGTATGCACAAATTGATCTTTAATGTATTTTTAATTACTTTTTTGTTTTCTATAATTGATGAAACAACATTATAGAAACACCTGGGTCCTGTTACATCACTGGAATGTGTTAAGCTACTGAAACTAGAAAGTAACAGAAGAATAGAAATGATCAACATGTTTGACATTTTCAATTAAATCTTAAAACAAGATTTAACTACTAAGACATAACAGACGAGACTAATTAAAAGACGAATAAATTAATACAATTTTGTTAAATGACCCCTAATGACCACTAATGCCCCAGATGAACCCAGAATACGTACTTTGGTGCACATGATAATAAAATGATGTGCAGAATGAAGATGGAGTGTGTAGCTCTGCTAACACAATATCTCATATTTAGGCTGAATAAATGTAACCTGACTGAGGAGAGCTGTTCAGCTTTAGCCAGCGTTCTCAACTTAAAGTCCTGTAGTGTGAGAGAGCTGGACCTGAGCAACAACAGTCTGCAGGATTCAGGAGTCACTCGGCTTTCTGCTGGACTGAAGAGTCCTCAGTGTAAACTGGAGATTCTGACGTAAGTTCAGTTCTCATGGAGTGAGGAAGATTTAAATCAATAAGTCAGTAAATGCTTGTGATTAAAGTTCTTAAATACTAAAATCGTGTCTTCCTTCCTAATTTTATATTTAGGCTTAGCATGTGTGGTTTATTGGAGGAAAGCTGTTCAGCTCTAGCTGAAGTTCTAAAGTATTCCCAGCTGAGAGAGCTGGACCTGAGCAACAACAGTCTGCAGGATTCAGGAGTCACTCGGCTTTCTGCTGGACTGAAGAGTCCTCAGTGTAAACTGGAGATTCTGAGGTAACTTCAGTTCTGTTATGAATATTTATTCAGGTCAAATAAAAAAAAAAGTAAAATATGGGTGAATTTTGGTATATAGTATATTTAGGTATATAGAGTTCACTGTGCTGAATTTGTAAGTTTATTGTTGGCCTTCCTTCCTCTAATTTCATGTTTAGGCTCAAAACATGTCTCATAACTGCTGGAAGCTGTTCAGCTCTTGCGGAAGTTCTCAACTCTGAGTATTCCCAGCTGAGAGAGCTGGACCTGAGCAACAACAGTCTGCAGGATTCAGGAGTCACTCAGCTTTCTGCTGGACTGAAGACTCCACAGTCTCGACACACAATAATCAGGTGAAGTAACATCTGAAATGACGTCTAATCCTTCAATAATTCTAAATTTATTGAATAGCCACAGTGAAGCGTAAATTATTAATATTTTTTATTAATAATTATTAGTAGTATTAGTATTATTATTATTTTATTTGTACATTTTTAATATACCAGTTTAAATGACTGCAGAATTACGTGTAATAAAAATAAGGACGTGTTCTGCAGACTTTAATGCTGTTAATACATTTCTGATTTTCCATATTCTCCATGTTCATGTCTGGTAAAGAGATCAGGAAAAACTGACTAAACTAGAACACAATATGATTAAACAGCAGGTTTTGATAAAAAAAAATTGATTATTAGATTTATATTTAACTAAAAGGTGTTTAAGTGTGTATGCAAAATGTAAACATTATATTCCAAAGTAAATGTCATATTGATGTAATTATAAGATAACTGTTAAAGAAATGAATTGAAATATTACATTATTTACCAAATGAGATGAAATCTGTTCATTGTATTTCCTTCTTTCCCTCTGCAGACTGTGTAACTGCAGTGTAGAAGCTGAAGGCTGTGCTGCTTTGGCTACAGCTCTGGAAGAAAACCCCTCACATCTCTTGGAGCTGGATCTGAGCGAGAATAAAGCAGGAGACTCGGGAATGAAGCAGATCTCTAATCTACTACAGAATTCACTCTGTGTCCTACAAAAACTCAAGTATGTCATTGGAATTTCTTAAAACACGTGAAAGTGTCATGAAATGCTTTTATCCTTAAATACTATTTTTTCTTTTACTTAAGAGTTTTTGAAGTAGCACTCAGTAAAACACTGAATTATTATAATAATGATTTGCTAATTGCAACCAAGTAATTCATACATGCTCCATTCAGTCAAATCGTATGTATTTATTTTGTACAATATTTGGGATAAAGTGGACAGTAAAATTCACTTTTTATCCCCCCCCTAGTGTAACTGCCAATAATATAACAGAGGAAGGATACGCTGCTCTGGCTGAAGCTCTGAAATCATCACACCTGATAGAGCTGGATCTCAGAGGGAACGACCCTGGAGCATCAGGAGTGAAGCTGCTCACTGATGTACTACAGGATCCACACTGTACACTGAAGACACTGAGGTGAACAGCTATTATCAATTCATTTCTAGAATCATTTATAATATACATATTGGGAATGACAGCTTATGTGTTATATCTTATTGTCATGTTGGACATCCTCGTTTATTAATAATCTGTTATTGACTACAGTGATGGATGTAATATTTAAATGGCTCTGGTATACTGAAGGTTTCTGTGCTTAAAACATGAACAAACTTTATAACATATTCAATAAGCTTTTCAAAATTATTGTGCAGTACCATAAAATAATTAGGAATCTTAAAGTCATGATGTAGTATTAGTAATATTAATATTAGTATGTAATAAAAGTCAGTTTTGTTACATTTCCATTACAGTTTTTTGATGCATCTCATCTGCCTTTTATCAGCATTTATACTTGCGGTGTAATAATGCATGTAAATGAACTAAGCTTCAGTTTCATTTGTTTGTATGCTAAAAGTGAATTATAAAAGAACTCTAACTCTAAATTTTAAAGTTTGGTGTTTCCACCTTGTCAGTAAAAATGACGAAACTGTTGGTTAGTTTTAAGAAACCCAGTGTTTGGAATGAGCCAGACCGGTCTGCTGCTATATTTTAGTTGGCAGAAATGGAATTAATAGCAGGTTAACAGTAAATTTGTGCACCACTATGCGTTACAGCAATATTATACTTACCTGCATACAGACATTAAAATAAAGTGTAATTCAGTGATCGATGAACCATGTTTCATGCAAAAGAAGTCACGGTCTGTAGCAGGTGTATCTGGTGAGAATTACTTCTGATTGGAAGACTCAAAATAAATCTCATTTCAACAACAATTTAAACCATAAACTATAAACTCAACAAATAGGAGCATGTACATGTGATTTTAGTTAACCAATGATTGGTTTTAAAACACACCATATCTTTTCAGCTGTAACGTTGTAAAGGTTGTAACGTCCCCATACCTGATCATGCATGCATGTCCTGATTTAAAGTGAGTTTACACTAAAAATATTCTTGTTTTTTCTCTGCAGGTTGTTGAAAAGTCCTGCTGCACAGGAAGGCTATGAGTTACTTTACAGAGTTCTGAATAAGAACCCCTTGCTGCAGAAAGAACTCGATGTGAGTGAGAAAATAAACGGAGACTCCGAGGTGAAGCAGCTCTCTGCTCTACTGCAGGATTCACACTGCAGACCTGAGATACTCAAGTTAGTTTTCATCAGTTATTCCCTTACATTTTACATTTAAAATAATAGATAAAATGGATATAAAATAGATAAAATACTTCTCTTACTTGTTGTCTTTCTGTAAACAGGGTAAATAACGTCAGGATGAGAAATGAAGGTTGTGCTGCTCTGGTATCAGCGCTGAGTTTAAACCCCTCACACCTGAGACAGCTGGAGCTGAGTGGGAATACACTGGGAGGATCAGGAATGAAGGAGCTCTGTGGTGTGCTGAAGAATCAACAATTCAAACTGCTGAAACTGGGGTAATGTCATCACTTAAAATAAAACTAATAGTGTCCGAAAGAAGAGCAGAGGTCTTTAAGGAGACTTTAAGAAGACATTCTGACAGTATATGTATAGTGTTACTGTTTGAAATGACCAAATTTATGTATTATTATTATTATTATTATTATTATTAATACAGTAAATTCTATTTAATCACCTGCAAACACCAGTTGCAGCTACAAAAAGTAACGGAAAACCTTCTAGAAATGTTATAAACACTGGTCACAAACTATCAGTTAATCTGCAGATGATAAAATCCTACAGGCTGAAGAAGTTCCAGTAACACAGTAATATACAATATATTATATATACAATATATATTATAACTGATTATATGACTACAGCAAGAACTGCAGTTACCACCAGCAAGAATTCTTAAAGCCACAAGGCCAACAGCGAGGTTTATAGTCATACGATATCTAGACATGATCAAAGCTACAAGCTGAGACAGATACAGAAGAAGAGCTGGATAGGAAGGTTAACACTCTTTTAGTATATTCAAGTAAATTAAGTAAGAGTAACGAAAAGCACAATGAAATTAGTCAAAGTAATCTGCTAAGTCTCTCCCTCTCTCACTCCCTCTCTCTCTCTCCCTCACTCCCTCTCTCTCTCTCTCCCTCTCTCTCTCTGCAGGTTGTGTAATTGCAGTCTCACTGAGGAAGATTGTGCTGCTGTTGTATCAGCTCTGAGAACAAACCCCTCACTCCTCAAGGAGCTGGACCTGAGTGAGAACACAATTGGAAACACAGGAGTGAAGGAGCTCTCGGATCTACTGCAGAACCCAAACTGCACTCTGGAGATACTGAAGTAAATTATTTTTTACTTCTGAAATATGTAGAAATTTAGAAAAATAGAATGATGGATAATTTTTTGTGTGATTTATTATCATTTTCTTTCAGACTGAGTAAATGTAGTCTCACCCAAACACAATGTGGAGACCTGGCTAAGGCTCTGGAATGTAACTCCTCATCACATCTGAAAGAGCTGGACCTCAGAGGGAACCACAGTGTGTCAAGATGGAATATTTTTAGTTATTTTCTAGGGAATTCAAACTCTAAACTGATTGTGAGGTGAGTTTTTTTTATTTATACAAATGTATTTTTTTTTACAACAATGGAAATATTTTGTACTTTGAAATAAATGAATAAAATTCAGCTGCTGACATCTGACATTTTTTCCAGACCACCTGAAATTTTTTGCTATTAAAGTATGTGAAATTTATATACATAAGACAGATCTTAAATTTCAACAGAGAACATATAAGCCAGCTGCCATTATGTCTGTTCTGGTTAATAAAATTTAACAACAGGATTGTATAGGGGAAAAGTTCATACTCAGGATTCAGTACATACTCAGTCCATACATGGACAGTGCTGATATCAGTATCATAATGAAATGTGTGTTTTTCTCTCCAGAATCTTGAGTCCTGAAGCAGAAAAGGCCTGTGATTTTCTGACTAAAGTTCTGGGTACAAACCCCTTACTGCAGAGAGAACTGGATCTGAGTGGGAAAATATCCGGAGACTCAGGAGTGAAGCAGCTCTCTGTTCTACTGAAGGATCTGCAGTGTAGAACTGAGAAACTCAGGTATGTGGTCTGACTTCCTCACCTGGTACTTTTGTTTGTGTTCACATTAAATCTTTAAAGATATTAGTGTAGTGTATACACTGTTTAGCCCAATCAGTACTGCTGCAGAATCTACTGTGGTTCTGAGAGTGTGGGTGAACAGTCCACTCTACACGTTCTCACCACTCCATTATAACTCGATTATTTCTTCTACATTAGTATTATTTTGGACGGTTGATCCTGTGGGTTGTTTAGAGATGTTTATCTCAGCGGTGTTCTCTGTGTGCAGGCTGAGTAAGAGCGGTATTACAGAGAGAGGCTGTACTGATCTGATATCAGCTCTTACTGCAAACCCTTCACACCTGACAGAGCTGGACCTGAGTGAGAATACACTGGGAAATCCAGGAGTGGAGAAGATCTCTACTCTACTGAGTTCATCCTGCAAACTCCAGAAGCTTGTGTGAGTCATTTAATAGTATACATTACTAGATCACTGACATTTTTACTTCACTATAAGTATATTTGTAGCATGTAGGAATAGATTAGTCAGGAACTCATTCAGGGGTGTGTTTCCCAATAACAGTGAATCGTATTCAGTAATGAACAGATTAACACAGGACAATACACGTGAGCCTGTTTATAGTATGTTTTTTAAAAGCCCTCATTATCAGATATTTAGGCCTCATTTGCAATCTTGCAAACAAGATATCTTAAGAGGATAACAACATTAAAAACCTTTTATAACAAAATCAACAACACTATATTGTACTTGAAGAAAATATGAAGGTATTATAGAAATTGTGGGTTTATTTATCATGCATCAGAGAGTGAACACAATAATGAAAGCCTGAAACCTGGGCACACCACTGCTGACCGTCACTGAGATGGACAGTGGGTTTATATTCAATCCCACAGCATTAGGACAGAAATTAAAATATATCTTTTTATTTGAGTGATCGAAATGTGGATTAATTGGTAAAGTCGTAATTTGGCCAAGTGGACTAATTAATGTGCCTGGATCATTAATTAACTGCCTGAATAACATCTGTTCAGGAAAATGGATCGGTGAGTATTTATTTGTACTGAAATTACTGACTGATGTATTTTTGAGGTAGAACTGCATGCAAGCTCCAGATAAATTGTTCGTGAATAAAATTTGTTCGTATGCCATTTACAAACAAGTTTATGATCATTACTTATGAAGGGTTACTGGAAATTGAATGAAAGTTAGCAAAGCATTACGAACATTTCCCAAAACCCACCCGAGAATGATGAACTTTATTCTCCTTCTCCAGACTTTCAGACTGTAATATAACAGAGAAAGGATACACTGCTCTGAATAAAGCTCTGAAGTCAAACCGCTCATCACACCTGATAAACCTGGACCTCAGAGGGAACGACCCTGGAGACTCAGGAATGACGGAGATTAGGAGTTTGATGAATGATACAAAATGTAAAATGACACTGAGGTGAGCACTTTCCCCCAGTACATGTAAAATACAGCCTTAATTCTGAGTAATTACTAAAGTTTTACTGTCTAATTTTCCACCATGGACTAAACAATTACTGAAAAGGTACCACTGCATTGGTGTAAATATAATTAGTGTTAACATTTCTCTGTTCTTTCTCTCTCTACAGGTTGCTGAAAAACCTCAGTGCGCAGAAAGCTTGTGATCATCTGACCAAAGTTCTGGGTATAAACCCGATACTGCAGACGGATCTGGATCTGAGTGGGAAAATAAAAGGAGACTCAGGAGTAGAGGAACTCTCTGCTTTACTGAAGGATCCACACTGCAGACCTGAAAAACTTCAGTAAGGAATTGAATGATATATAAATCTGTGCTGAATGGTTTGTCTTTAGGTTATCAATCATTCATCTAGTTTCCATGTCTTTTTCAGTAGTGATGAGTAGTTTGAGGAGAAACGACCTCCCTCTGCTACAGAACTGCTAAAGAAAAATCCACAGTTAACTGTGATTAATTGTGCTTTCAGGCTCAGTGAGTGTAATCTGACAGAGAAAGGATGTTCAGCTCTGCTCACAGCTCTCAGATCAGAATCCTCCACCCTGAGGGAGCTGAATCTGAGTAAGAACAGGATTCAGGATTCAGGAGTGAAGCTGCTCTCTGCAGTACTGAAGAATAAAGACTGTAAACTGGAGACTGTGAGGTAACGTCCAATACACACTTCATCGATTATCCAGATGCTGTGATAGAGAAGTGATATACAGTATATGTCAAAGCATTTTAGCATCTCTGGATTTCAAACAGTGTCATGGACAGTTTAGAAATGATCTTATTATCCACATGCTAATCAGATAATCAATCTAATCTGTAAAATAATATAAGAAATGCCCCTAAATTTCTCTAAACAGGAGGGAAAAAAGAGATAAGAGCATTTTTCTTATATGCAGTGTATATTAAGTTTTATTAAAGCAGCTTGAACTTGAGGGGGCGTGTCAGACAGAATGGAGAAATATATCATTTTAAAAATACTTTATATTTACTGGTATGCTCCAGTTTTCACTAATCATTTTATAATGTCTGTTTCCTAGTTCAGAAAATTTCAGTCATTACACATTGACACGTTGTAGGGAATTTACCCCACGGTGGGTGGAGCACAGACACACAGGAGGCCGTTTTAGGGTTGCACGTGGAGGGATCTTTATTCAAGACGGATGGTCAGAGGAGTGCGGGTGCAAGTGTGTGTGTACGCGTGTGTGTGTTGAAGTGCGGTCGGGTGGTGCAGGTCTCGGCTGTCTTCGGTTACAACCAGGAAGCGGCCTGTCGCCACATTAACCCCCCCCCAGCTCTGAGCCCACTGCCGTCGTGTGTCTGGCCCACAGTGCATCCTGTCACGAGAGGCCATCTGCATTCCTATGGTGGGTCCCCGCCCGGTGCTGGACCTGGAAAGACAAATCCTGCAACGAGAGGAACCATCGGGTTACCCTGGCATTAGTGTCCTTGGCCTTGGCCATCCACGGCAGTGGGGCGTGGTCTGTCACCAGGACGAAGTGCTGACCGGCCAGGTAGTATCAGAGCTCTTCGATGGCCCACTTTTCGCCAGGGCCTCTCTTTCCACGGCTGCATACTTCCTCTCAGCTGGGGACAACTTTTGACTGATGTAGAGGACTGGGTGTTCCTCTCCGTTGAAGGTCTGTGAGAGAATGGGAGGGCGAAGTCTGGGTTGCGTAGCACTGGGGCGCTGGTGAGGGCCACCTTTAGGGCTTGGAACCCCTGCTCTACCTCCGCAGACCATTTCACCCGGTCCGGCTGGGCCTTCTTTGTAAGGTCCGAGAGGGGAGAAGCTATAGAGGAGAAGTTAGGCACGAACCTGCGGTAATACCCTGCCAACCCCAAGAAGGCATGTACCCGTTTCTTTGATGTGGGTCTGGGGTACCTGTTTCTTTGATGTGGGTCTGCCTCGATTTTCTTCACCTGTGGCTTCAGCATACCCCGGCCAATACGGTAGCCCAGGTACTGTGCCTCGGTCAGCCCTAGGTGGCATTTCTTGGGGTTGGCTGTCAGCCTGGCCTTCTGGAGTTCCTTCAGAACCTCCCCCAGGTGGAACAGGTGGTCCGACCAAGTGGAGGAGTGGATGACTACGTCGTCTAGGTAGGCAGCCGCGAACATACGGCGGGGTCGCAGGACAATGTCCATCAGCCGCTGGAACGTTGCGGGCGCCCCGTGTAGCCCGAAGGGATGAACCCGGTACTGCCAGTGACCGGTGGCTGTCCTGAAGGCCGTCTTCGGTCTCACGTCTGGTGCCAGAGCGACTTGCCAGTAGCCTTTCGTTTGGTCCAAGGTAGATATGAACCGGGCCCTCCCCGGTCGCTCCATGAGGTCGTCCACTCGGGGGAGTGGATAGCTATTGAACTCAGAGACCTGCTTCAGCTTCCGGAAGTCATTACAAAGTCGCATACTTCCTTCCGGCTTCGGCACGACGACAATGGGGCTGGACCAGGGGCTGTTGAACTCCTCTATGATGTGGTCCCGCAGCATTCGGCCAACTTCTTCCTCGATAGCCTCGTGGTGGACCAGCTGCGTCATTCCTGGGGAGGTAGAAAACACATCAGAAAATTTGTCCACCAACTCGGTTAGCTCCTGTCTTTGTGTGGCGGTAAGCTCTTCCCCCAATTCTACCACGGTACCGTTGCCGTGATCTGTGTCCAGAGCTGCGTATGCCGATACTACCGGCGCCGGTTCTACCCACTTCTTCAACAGATTCACGTGGTAGAGTTTTTCCTCTGCTCGCTTACTGGGCTGCTGCAGGTGGTAATTTACGGTGCCTTTTCGCTCGAGGACTGTGTACGGGCCTTGCCACCGGGTCAGGAACTTGCAGGAGCTACTGGGCACTAGCAGGAGCATCCAATCACCGGGTTGGAACTCCCGAGGCTGCGTGGGATGGTTGTACACCCTTTTCTGTTCTTCCTGTGCCGCTTGCATGTGCTTCTGAACTATCGGGGTTACCCGGTCAATCTTCTCTTGCATCTCCTGCACGTAGTCGATGACCAAGCAGAATGGGGACAGTTGCTCCTCCCACGCTTCACGGGCCACGTCCAGCAGTCCTCGAAGTCGCTGTCCGAAGAGGAGCTCGAAGGGCGTGAAGCCCGTGGATGCCTGGGGGCACTCACGGGTGGCGAAGAGCACGTAGGGAAGGAGGAGGTCCCAGTTCCTTCCTTCCTCGTCTTCCACCTCGCATAACATCTGTTTTAGTGTCTGCTTGAATCTCTCGACCAGTCCATCAGTTTGCGGGTGGTAGACAGCCGTCTTGAGGTGTTTCACCTGTAACAGCCGACACAGATCAGACATTAGCTTGGACACAAAAGGCGTACCTTGGTCGGTCAGAATGTCCTTTGGGATCCCCACATAACTGAACAGGAGTACCAGTTCTCTGGCGATGTTGCGGGAGGTGGCATTTCCTAGTGGCACCGCCTCGGGGTACCGGGTGGCATAGTCCACGTTCACGAGTATGTACTCGTTGCCCCGAGTGGACTTGGGGAGCAGCCCTATGAGGTCCATGCCGATCCTTTCAAAGGGGATGCTGATGATGGGAAGTGGGACCAGGGGTGCCGGCGGGGGCTTCCTGGCAGCGGTACGCTGACACTAAGGGCACCGTTGACAAAAGGCCTGCACCTCTGCGTCCATCCCTGGCCAGGTGAAGCGGTCCTTCAGTTTTACCCCAGTGTCTCGGGCCCCCAGGTGGCCCCCGAGCGGATGGGTATGGGCCAGGTGCAACAGTGTTTGGGTTCAAGTCTTGGGGACTACTAGGAGGTCCATGTTTTCCCCTCTGTGCTGGGTTCGGTGGTATAGCAGGCCTCCCCTGACTAGAAAGTAGGAGGTGGGAAGCCTGTGTTCTGGGTTTTGGTCAACCCTGTCAATCTGCCACACCTGGGCCCAGAAATGCTTCAGGCGGTCGTCCTCTTTCTGCTCCCGGCCGAAGTTCCCCTGCCGGCTCACCTGTTGAAATACAGAGGAGAGTGGGTTAGGGGGTGTGTGTGACACCTTTGGCCGGGGCGTTCTTCGTGCCCTGGGCCATGTAGGCTGGCCGGGCTGGGGCCTCCTTCCTTCGCTAGACTGGTTTCGGCAGGTCTGGAGTCTTGACCCTCCTTCGGCATCCCCCGATCCAGTTTCATCAGCCTGGGCTCCTTCTGGGGTGTCCCGTAGGCGGGGCGGTTTCGGATGACCTCTTTTCCTTCGGCAGCGCGCTGGCAGTCGGACTGATGTGGCGGCCCCCTTCCGGGCGGGCTATGGGGTCGTTGCCCATCCCGGCCGAACTCCATGAGAGGCAGGGCGAGTTCTAGGGCAGTTAGCAGCTCCTTGGGGGTTCCAGGCGCACGTATTCCCACGGCTCGGTACTCTGCGACCGGCAGAGCTCTCAGGAACCGGTACATGGCCACTTTTTCTGCCACCTCGGTGGCGGTACATTTGTCAGGGTGGAGCCACCATTTGGTCAGGCACAGGAGAGTTCATTTGACCACGGGGTTGGGCCCCTGTCCGGTAGCTCCACCGATGGAAGTCCGCTGCCGCTTGGTAAGAAGTTCTGCCATACCATGCCAGTATCTCTTTCTTTACCTCTCCGTAGTCCGCCGCGCCCTCCGGAGAGAGGGCATAGTATGCGGTGCTGGAGCAACGGACAGAGAATGCACTTCCAGGCTTCCCTGTCCCAGCCTTCTTGGTGGGCGACCCGTTCGAAGGCCTCGAGGTAGGTCTCGATGTTATCTTCGGGGGTCAGGCAGAGGAGAAGGTGCTGGGCTTCTCGGCCAGGGTCCTGGAACGGCGGGGCCGCTCTCAGGGCCAGCAGCTCCTCGGTAGCCGCTCGCAGGCTTTGGGTGAGCTGCTGTGTTGCGGCCTGCTGCTGGAGGCTAGTCTCCATGAGATGCTGTAGTGTGGGGTCCATCTCTCTATCCCCTCAAAAAAAAAAAGATTTTAAATTTAGTTTTTTTTCTATTTTTTATTTATGTATTTTTATTTATTTATTTACTTAAAGTCCCAAGAGAGCTACAGCAAGGGAAAAAAGTATCCATTTCATGTGTTCACTTAATAGGAGATCTTTCTTTTGAGTATTTACATGGGTGTGTCTGCGCTCATGCCCGCATCCTCCACTAGTGTAGGGAATTTAGCCCGCAGTGGGCGGAGCACAGACACACCGGAGGCCATTTTAGGGTTGCTCATGGAGGGATCTTTATTCAAGATGGATGGTGAGGGGAGTGCGGGTGCGCGTGTGTGCGTGTTGAAGGGCGATTGGGCGGTGAAGGTCTCGGCTGTCTTCGGTTACAACCAGGAAGCGGAGCCTTCACTCGCGTTGATTTTGTCAGCGGTTAGAGGACATGCACGTGTTGCAAAATATCGCTTAACACATGCCAGCTACTTGCGCACATGCTCGGAGATCCTCCTCTTCTCTTGTGCATGGAATGTCGCCCTTTTATGTCCTCCCCTCGCCCGCTGGATGGTGGAATTCTTTCTGCCCGATGCACCATTCACAAGCTGTGGGTGTGTCAGCGGCCCCACCCCGCCACCACGTGCTCTCTGGCCAAACAAAACATTGGTGGCGCTGAAGCAGCACTGTCTCTTCAGCACCACTGCGGCAGTTGTGGGAGGAGCGATCTTTGTTTCCTGTGCGCTGGCCACCGGCCTGTCGCAACACACGTGTTTGCAGAGAGGACAAAACCAGTAAAAATAGTTTAGTTCTACAATGAATGCTGCCACATTTTTACTCCCATTTATTTTTGAGAAGTCTTAAGAGCTTTCCTACATTAAAAATAAGACAACTGTTTGTATTTTTGTGTAGACTTTCAGACTGCAGTATAACAGAGGAAGGATACAGAGCTCTGGCTGAAGCTCTGAGACCGAACTCCTCATCACGCCTGAAAGAGCTGGATCTCAGAGGGAACAACCCTGGAGCATCAGGAGTGAAACTACTTAATGATTGCAAACTGACACTGAGGTGATTCTTCTATAAGCAAACATCATCATATTATAAATACTATATAATATATATATATATATAAAAAATATATACTCAAATAAATAAATACTGTTAAAATAACCTTTGTCTTCAAACCTCTACAGGTTGTTAAAAAGTGCTGATGCAGAGGAAGCTCACAGTTGTCTTAATAAAATTGTAGGTAAAAACCCCTTACTGCACACGGAGCTGGATCTGAGCAACAAAAAACCAAGAGACATCAAAGTGAAGCATCTCTCGGCTCTGCTGCAGGATCCACATTACAGACTGCAGAAACTTACGTAAGGATCAACTATAAACATATAGATCTCTATTTTCACTCAAGTGCTGTTTTTATAGTCAGAAACGAATGTAACTGTACTGACTGTAGCCGTGCTGACTGTAATTGTGCTGACTGTAGCCGTGCTGACTGTGCCTGTGCTGATCTGAAAGCCACAGACACAGTGAACTGCACTCACCTTACGACCTGCCGATTCTCTGCTTCTTCGAGGAAACATTATTTTAAATATTCAATTTTTTACAACCCAGTTTGTGGATATTCACTAATTATGTCACATGACTTAGGCATTAGGCTCAGCACTAGTACACAGATGTAAACAACTATAAACATCTGTCTAACATGTAATCAGCACTAATACTTAACATACGGTGAAAACTTAGTTTAAAAACTAGAGCTACAATTCACCCAACTCCTAATTACATACATCTGACTGAATTATTTTATACATTTTAAATATATTTTATATTATTTGTTCATAACAAAATAATAAAAAGTCAGCTGTACCCACTTAACATGAATCAGATGAATTTAATAGACTATTTCATTTATCCTGAGCCCTTTTTAGAAGAATTTTGTTTTCATCAATCATCATTTCATCATTTACCAAATTATCAGAATGAAAACAAAAGCATTATTGATTCAGGGGAGAAAAAATAATTTACAACATAATGTTCCTGAGCTGCTGTGAGTCGTAATCCTGCACAGTCCTGTAATAATAACTTACAGTAATTCACATTCAGAACTGGTGAGTTACAACTGGCAGGAGATTTTGAACAGAAACGTTATACACCACCTCACATACAGTAGGTCCAATGTCATCGCGTATGAAAGTAGTATGACCAAAGATCTGC
This sequence comes from Ictalurus furcatus, assembly GCF_023375685.1. Classification (NCBI taxonomy): domain Eukaryota; kingdom Metazoa; phylum Chordata; class Actinopteri; order Siluriformes; family Ictaluridae; genus Ictalurus; species Ictalurus furcatus. Next base: position 35,918,692 of record NC_071258.1, on the reverse strand, counting down.
CTCAAAATTTATGGTCAAATACTAGCACAGAAATGACATAGTATTTAGTTTGAAGAATGCGGTTTGGGACACGCATGGAGTTTAAACATAATCTTTTGTTTTGCAAACGTCATTAAGGAGTAAGGGTTTCTTCTTTTTCTGGTGACTGAATTTATTGGTCCATCAAACAACTGATTAAAAAAATTACAGCCCAGATACGAAATCTGTTTGCCCCATTTGTCCAGACTACTGATTTATCCATCCCTGGACAGGAAGTGGAACTCTGTATGGTGAGAGACTAACCTGACCTCCTTCTCTCTCTCTCCAGGTTGTATAAAGAAGGCAGTTTTACAGAGGATGACTGGTCACATTTGACTTCTGCTCTGGTTTTAAATCCTTCACACCTGAGAGAGTTGGATCTAAACAGGAATAAACCAGGAGAGTCTGGACTGAGAAATCTGTGTGATTTCCTGAAGAATCCTAAATGTAACCTGCAGAAACTAAAGTAAGTAATAATGTCTTCATAATTGAACTAAATGAAAATTCTTTATAATTGTGCTATATAAATACATTTGACTTGATTGATTACACCACAGCACTATTGAATTCTTGAATCTGATTGGTCAGAAGGTGTTGATTAATTTCCTATAACCGCAGCTCTGACAGTAGTGCAGCTGCAGATCACATGTTTATATTATGCTGGTGAGGGAATGTTTATAGCTGCTATAACGTAAGCGAGAATGGGAATTAACTTGTTTGACCAGTGTTCCGCAACATTAAATGTAACTATAAACAGATAAAAAGTACGATTTCTTTATTGTTGGCAAATTGCTGTGGTATAAGAAGGATAACAGTCCAAGATGTGCTGTTACGGGAAAATAATCTACTTCAGGGTGGTAGCAGTAACTCAACTTCATCACACCACCTTGTCAGTATTTAACTCTATAAGCAACACACACACACACACACACACACACACACACACACACACAGACACAGTGGTTTTTTTCCTGACTTATTTACCTTAATATTATAGCAATGTTCACTCCACTCTAATAAAGGGCTACATATATTTTCTCCTCTCTCTCTCTCTCTGCAGATTATGTAACAGTGTAAATGAGAAATCCTGCACAGATTTGGTTTCAGCTCTCTGTACAAATCCATCACACATCAGAGAGCTGGATCTGAGTGGGAGTGAACTAGGAGACTCAGGAGTGGAGAAGCTCTGTGATCTACTGAAGAAACATGAGTGTAAACTGAAGACACTGCTGTGAGTAACTCGGTAATGAAACACACTGAATTGAGGTCACAATCTTTAGTTATGTTTCCTGATGCAAATAACAAAACTCAAGATCTTCATCTCTATATTACTTTAACAGCTGTGTTTGTGTTTACATTCACTATGAGTTCATTAATCTACATCATTACCTCCCTCTCTGCAGGTTAAAGAAGTGCAGTATAACAGATAGAGGCTGTGCTTCTCTGACTGCAGCTCTGAGGTCAAACTCCTCACATCTGAAAGAGCTGGATCTGAGAGAGAATAAACTAAATGATTCAGTCACAAAGCAGCTCTCTGAGATACTGAAGAGTTCAGGAGGAACGCTGATGTAAGTAAACACACACAGTACTGAATGTGTATTTTCTGTAGAAGAATGTCATGTAAGAGTAATGTAATTAGACAAATCAACCGCATGTAACAATAACAATCTTACTGTCAGAAGCACAGAGGATAAACTTTCATAATTCAGAATCCGAACTAAACCAAAACAACAACTCATCACTGCATGCTAATAACTAGCTCTGATTTAATAGAAGTGCACTTTGATCTGATCTGTTACTGTTCTACACAGAAATTTGTTTATTCCTGTTTATTCTACTTTTCTACCATATTTACTGGAGTGTTTATGTAGAAAACTAAATGTGGTATATTTTAAATATTTTGTTGCACTGATAATTGCAAGAGAAAACAGATGCAGCTTCAGGGTAAGAGCAATAAAATACGTTACAGTGTTGTAACTTTTGATTATTTACATTTACTTAATCTTTATATCTTTTACATGGTAGAAAAGTCACAGCAACTTACCACAAATGTGGTCTTGTGACTAAATGATAAACATCTGTATTTTTTCTGTTTTGATCTTACAGATATGACAGGCCCGCACTGACAACGAGAGCGTGGAATTACTTAACTGGTACTAAGTCTGATGAACAGCCGATTTCGGATCCTGACTCCTCTACATTAAAGAAAGAATAAAGAGATGGAAAAGTGCAAGACACTCAACAGGGAGAAAGCAGCGTGGACAGTTTAGAAAGCAGTGTGGACTAGGGTAGTTATTGGACAATCACGGACAAAAGAAGCCCAGAGACTTCAGGCAGTTTGCATAACATTGGAGAACAGTATAGTAGTATGCTTGTCACAAACACAAGTAATAACACAAGTTCTTTAGCTCATAAGTTTACCTGTTTTCTCTTTCTCTCTCTCTCACCTTTTCTTGTCTCCTCAACAAGCCATATCACAGGAATGTGTTGTTCTCTCCTAGTTTCTCTTATCTTGCACGTACTATGGGATGTACTAATGATCCACCATTTTACCCTGAACAGTGACCACACTGTTGCTGAGGCACATGATTGGCTGATATATATATTCTCATCTTTTTGAATAAACTGTGAGAGACTTTGCTATTTGACCGTTTGTGTGTGTGTGTGTTATGGCAGCTCTCCCGAGCGCTTGAAACAGGACATAGCTGTGGCAGTGTGACGGCGCCTTTTATTCTCATCCTTATTGATTACCTATTTTATATTTTCAACATGCTTATACATCCCAAAGATTTTCTAACAGCACCAAAGCAACAAAAAAGGGACAGAACAAAAAAAGCACTTACACCTCCAAACCATATAAAAAAGGTACGTCTGAATTATAGTGAAGTCTGAATTATGAGTGTTACTGTCATGTAATAGATTTGGAGATGGATGCACATGCAGTTAAGAGCTTTATTGAAGAGAGGCAGGAAGACAAATCTAAATCGTAAGGCCAAACCGTGGTCAAAAACAAGTGGCGGGTTCAGGTGAACGGCAAATGGGCATAAACTGGGCTAAAAAGAGAATCCAAAAACACGAGGACAAAACAAGATCAAAACCATGAAACGTAGAACACAACGAACAAGGCTTGGAATCGCACTGGCGGCAAAACACAGAAATGGTACTTCAGGTGTAATAAAAAAGCCTCTACTCTCATCCAAAAACAAACTTGAGCATCTTCAGTTTGCCAGACACTACTGGAACTTCAAATGGGATCGGGTTCTATGGTCAGATGAAACTAAAATAGAGCTTTTTGGTAATAAACACCAGAGGTTGTTTTGGAGCACACAGAGAGGTAGCCATATGGAAAAGTACCTCATGTCCACGATTAAATATGGAGGTGGATCTTTAATGTTTTGGGGCTGTTTTTCAAAAGGGGACCCAAACGCACAAGTTGTTTTCATCACAGAGGTTCCAGGTTGGGAAGCTGCGTGTCCTTACAGATGTCGAATTTGTCTCGAGAACCTTGGCCTTCAGCTGCTGAGACCATGGTTGCAAGAAAGAGTGCAAGTATCAAGACTTCCGAGAGCATCCCAGAGTGCACTGAAACTCTGTGGTTTTGTGAAACACAACCCCCATGAAGAAGAACAAACAGGTGGTACAGAAGGTGCCACATTTACCCATCATCACTTGATCCAAAACAGTGGAGCGTTGCTGTGGGTGTGGCCAGCCATGCTGCAATGACCATCAGAGAGTCAGTGTCATTTATGACTATTGTTCTCATAGAAAAAACAAGCCTACTAATAAAATTCCACAAATTAGAAGTCAATTTACAAAGAGTGCCCAAAAATGTTAATGTGCGATAGTTTCATTTATTACGAATGTGTTTCATTCATTGTGTAAATGAAAATGTTTTATATTTAAATGTGTTTTTCTTTTCGTATTGTTGATGAAGATATTTGATGGCAAATAAAATGTCAAAATATAAGGAAATGTGCTATATTTTATTATTTTGTAATGTTAATAAAATATTAGGGCAGTTTTATACTATTGGGGCAGTTTAGAGATCCATCCGTGTAAGATATATACTCCGGCTCGCTAAAGATCTGAATATTTAATAACTATTGGCCAAACATTTATATGTTTAAAGGTTAATATGTCTTCAATATGGAGGTTTGTTTATGTAACCAGATGAAGGACTGAACAATGTGTGTTTAATAAAATAAATAGTGACAGCTGGATTGTGAGAATGTAATGTAACCCCAGCAATATGCTGATTTAATGACTGATCTGTTTTTAATAGCGGCTATTTGGTAAGTCTGAGAAGCATTACTTGCTTTTCTCATTTTAAAATAGAATTTTGTACTGAAATAAATTTGTATTGAACTGAAAGAGATTGTAATGTTGTACCTGAATAAAGTAGTAAATATCCATATTAGGGGGAAAATATATGAACATAAGGGTTTAGTCAGTTATCTTAACTAGCTTAAATACAGTAGCATTAACATTTATTCATCTAGCAGCTCCAGGCTAACTTTACTGTACTCAATATACTCATACTGACATCAAGTACCTTATTACACACATTATGTAGTGATTTAACTCTGTGTATTAGTCATTCTAACAGATTATACCTTTTATTTACTTCATTTATACTTACAGCTGAGGGGAAAACTCCAAACTTCACTGTCACAATACATTCAAAACCAATTAAAACACTATAAATTCTTAGTTCTTTTCACAATTGAGGTAAAAACCTGAGAAATGATTTTATCAGAAAATAAACTGAGAGTTAAAACCTACATTAACTAACTTCTCTGTACTTTAACTGTATCTTACCTGTTCACCTGCAGCAATTATCACTGTTTTTTCTTACTACAGCTCGAATTTACTGACTTTATCACTATTTCTCAATATTAAATCTGATTAAACTCGCTACAGCAGCGGGGGAAATCAGGATCTGTGGAAGATGCTAACGATGCTAAAGTCTGAGGGGAATTAACACCGGGCGCGCGCGCAAACAGTGGGAAAGTCTGGTGACGTCATCGCGCGCTAACTAGTGTGTGTCAATAAGCTGTAGAAACACTTCATGTAGGGTCTCACTGCTGCATGGGGGGAGGGGGGGAGGGCACAGTGCGGATTGGGACGAAGCCGTTAAAACAGCATTAATAAATGCAGTGCTCAAAAAATAAAAATAATAAAATTAAAATATTATACAAACAAACAAATTAATAAATAAATACTTCTGAAGATTTTGATTATCCTCAGAATCGTAACGTTATTTTGTATGAATCCATTTCATTCACAGTTTTTTTTTTTTTTTTTGCTTTCACAAAATGGCTGCCAATCATCAAAACTTCTCCAAATGGAAGCTGTGAATGATGCGCGTGAAAAATCTGATTGTCTCGCGGGCTTTTTACTCTGTTGCTGAGGCAAATCTAAGTAGATCAGAGATATATTGTCTCCAATTCGCAGTGTTTTTACTCTCCGGTGCTGACTGCTGAGACAAGACAAGAAACAAGAAAGCTGCTCCCCACCATGTATGTAGTGATTAAATGTTTAAAAGAACACCAAGTGAGTGTGGGCTTGGAGAGATGTGTAAAGGAGAAGAAATGCTGAGTGATCCAAAGAGAATTGTCCTAGTGGAGCACGGAGCGGTTGGAGTAAAGACACCTAAAGGCGCCTGGAAAGCTTGTCCGGCCCATTTTAAATGTAAATGAAGCCGAAATCACAGCACAGCCGCTGTCTTTAACTGATATGTCTGATAATTTTGTCAGACAACAGAAAGGATTTGAGCAGAGCAGCAGCTTGGACGTGACTGCTGGTTAACATGAGTTCTGAAGTCAAACACCAAACAAATCGGAGAAGGAAGAATCCATTCAGATGTAATGGATCTACAAACCATCGCCTTTTCTATTTTATTTTATTGCTGAGGTGCATATGTAAATTCTAATACATACACACACTCTCACACACATTAGCACAAACAGAACTTTGTTGTCAGTGCTGCCTGGATACTTCATTAATCCAGTAGTTTTGCTTCTAAAAATCTACATTGCGTTTATCAATTAGAAACGGAGTAAAACGACTGAAAAATGTATTAAGGTGTGGTAACTATAGTATAAGTGGAATAATCGACTCCGGTCTGTTGAATTATTAGAATAAAATGCACACTGAGGTGTAACGGCCACATTACCACCTTATTATTTTTCTAATAATTCCACGACCTGTCGTCAATTATTCCTTACATAATTTGTTGTGTGTCAGACATTTATCATGATGTTTTTATACACATATAGTGTATGTGTACAACCTGAAACATTTTTGGGTGGTGCACGTGTTACTATTCAGTCTTACTCATACTCATCATAACTGCTGACCTTTTACACCTTTCCCCCATACAGACAGTACTTCACTCTCATCTTTCTGTCTTTAGTAATGTTTGCCAAAGATCAGATACCCCAACACCAAGGCTAGCTTTGAAGATTTATGTCCCTCTGGCAGTATCTTGGGTTGTGTAGCTTTCTCCATAATAAAACCCCAACATCTCTAAACCCTGTTCACACAGTGAGTGAAATCCAGTGACAAAGCGAAACAATCCCATTCATTTTCAATGAGAGCTCGGCGACATGGGCAACAGCACAGATTTTGGGCTTATATCCCATCCAGGACAACCCAAGATACCACCAAATTTCTACAGACCTTTAAGCATCGCGCTGTCCGCACAAGCCTTTATGTGAAATGAAGGCACCAATGATAAAACAATCAGAGTCACATTGTGTTTGAATTCCAGAATTTAAATTTAAAAGTTCAGAACCTTCTTATGTCATAATAGTTGAGAACAGAGGAAATCTTGATGATATGTTCACTAGACGCATTCATAGTCTTCATGAAGACACCAAAAGTTATCAGCCATTATTGTTTACATTGTGTCAATTGAAGAATGAAGAAATGCTTGCGTGGACTCTGATCTTTCTTTCGTGAAAGATCTTTTATCTTTATACTAAACTGAGCATCATCAACATCACTGAAATATATATCACAATAAATACTGAAAACTCACAGAATATACATTATACATCAATCTCAACTTGAATATTATTAATTATTAATATTTATTAATTATTAGTTATTATTGTTATTATTATATTAATATATTAATATTAGAGCAATTACTAGAGATATGTTGAAGAAATTTGACAGTAAGTTAACAATGAAATTCACTCAGCTGGGTGTCTGTCATTACTCAAAGCCTATTGGCTGATTTCGGTCATGTGACTGGACTGTGATCATTTTTCCATATCATGGCTTTATTTTAAATGGAAAATTCTGTGACTCTGATCTTTCTATCATCCAAGTACATTTATGAGATCATTCTTCAATGCTCAATCAACAGCCGTGGATGAACAACTCCAAAAATACAGTTTTGTGACTCGTTTTTTCATTGTGGTCTTCAAATGGAAATACTGGTGTGAATTTCTAACATTTACAGATAAGGATTTAAAGGTAAAAATGTCATTTCTGTGCTGAAGAAAACACGTCTGCAACACATTAAACAGCACACGCATTTGTCGCAGCGTCTGATACGACAAGCCACGTTAATACACTTACCAGATTGTTTGAAGCACTTAATATAAAACATTCTCATGTCTTGGACAACCTGGATCGTGCACTTTTCCCGCTCACTCTGTGACCTCCGCTGTTTTTCAGATGGGTTTTATTCATAGAAATGCGTTTTTCACCGTTGTGAAGTGACGTCACTGACGGGGGTTATTCACAGTGACATCACAGACCCATCTAATCCATAATGAAATTCATTGTTCATTATTTTAATAAATGATTATTATTGTTTTTAGTGACTAGTAGTTGCAGCTCCAGTCACAACTCATCTGGCAACTTTGAATAATGAAATATTCCTTCCTCCCTTTGATTTGATTGTAGGGATTGCAGATATAATCAGAACATCTATTAAAGATGTAATACAGGCAGATCAGTCTGCCCCCAACCACCCAGTGTTGACTTCTAGCCACCCAGCCCCTCTTCTTGACCATACAGGAGAGATAAAGGGATCATTTACATAGTCAGGAGAAGCGATTTCATTTGTGCATTTATCTAAGTAAAAATATAAAGACTTGGTATAAAAATGTAGTGACGAATTTATTTGACTTCAAGCTCACTGGGACTAACTTGCCTATTAATACTTGAGACTTAACTGATACTTGAGGATTAAAAGATTGGACTTCCAAGCTTTTAAATTTTATATGTAATAAATAATATAACTTGTTGACACCACAGCTGTTTCTTGCTATCCAATGCCACACCTCTGGACTTTTTTGGCATTCTAGATGTATTCTAATATTTTTTCATCTTTGCAGAAAAATTCTGTCACTGACTTCATGAATCCAGTCGCCTTGGATTATGCCCAAAGGTGTGAGGGCTAAAAGAAACTCACCAGGACTTTGATGGACTCCATCTTCACTGTGGAGGAGATGGCGACGTGCTCCGTTTCAGGAAAAAAAAGGGGGATTGTCATGGAGAAAAGATAGAGCCTTGACCAAGGCAAAGTGAATCTAGTAATTGGTAAGCATGCCAGAATGTTGTTAGGGATGGGCATAATGCTGTTGTATCAGCTTGTTAACACACACAAAATGTCACTCTTTTTCAATTATTTCATTGGTAACACTACAATAAGGTCCCGTTCTTAACATTAGTTAATGCACTAGCTAACATGACCTATATAGTCTTTACAGCATTTATTAATCTTTGTTAATGTTACTTAATAAAAATACAATTGTTGATTGTTCATGTTAGTTCATAGTGCATTAACTAATGTTAGCAGATACAACTTTTGATTTTAAGAATGTATTAGTAAATATGGAAATGAACGAACTAAGATGAATAAATTTTGTAGAAGTATTGTTCATTGTTAGTTTGTTAACTAATATTAACAAATGAAACCTTATTGTAAAGTGCTACCATTTCATTACATTCCTCAATGCAAAGTTAGGTCATAAGCCATTGTAAATAAAATAATACACTCATGGATCAAACATGGACACCTGTATTACACAATATGAATTAATTAGGCCTCTTTGGCATCTGAATCCAATCTTGTTTGTAAATTTAGTAGAAGTTCATTTAATTTCTTACAGACCATGTAAAAAAGTTCCCACAGTTATCGGAGACACTGAGATCAAGGCCTGCATGGCACAAAAATAAAAAGACAACATGAGACGAGCAGAAAGTTACAGTAAATATCAGAACCTATAGATACTGTGTATACCAAGATACTGATGATTGCATAATTCATAGAATCCAGTTTTGGATGTGTTCTAGGGCCGGCTGTGGGTTTGCACAGGATCTGTGCTTGTTTACATATTTGACTCTGAATGCGTAGACCAGTCATCATTTGAAAATAACAGAACCAAATCTGAAATACAGATAGAAAAGAAATGAACCTTTACTTTGACAGAATAGACTTGTGTTCGTACTGAGCTAATCTTTCATTTTGTCTTTCAAACCCAAAACAGGGAGCCTGCTGGAGGAGACGCAGCAGAGGACTGAGACAACACACACGCACAAACACACACAAATAAACAAATAAACTCAACTACAATAAAAAATAAAAGCTCAATTTGAATCAATTTGTTTCAATGTCTTTATTGCAGGAAATGTGATCATAGACCTTACAGAAGAACATGGTGCTGTTTGGCTTGGTAAATTACTGCTTACTCAATGTGTAGTTGTTATTTAAAATGTTTTATAAAAAATGTAAGTACAAAGACTATTTTGTATTGTACACACCCACTTGTGTCTCACATGTAATCACAAGGGTATCACATGGGAATTTACATGGGATTCAAACATTAAACCATGAGTGTTCCAAAAACACACGTTTCCCATGTGCAAAGGGCATGTTTCACGTGTTCCACATACTGCACGTGTCATTTTAACAAGTTTACACACATTAAATGTGATTATGAACGTGACCACTTCTTACTTTTAAATGCGTTACACTGTATACACACATCATTAACATACAGACATATTCATGTGTAAAATCTCTAACAATAACGGTATAGTTCACTGTTCTGAGGAGGAAAATAAACATCTCAATGTACACTCATCTCTCCTTTTTGTATGTTGTGTACTGTATAGAAAGTGTGATCTAGTACTATTTGTTTTTGGAGGTGGGAGTGCTTGTGTAGCCCCTGTTTTGTTGCCTCTGTGTATTACTGGTGTTACTGACTTGCCTCCTATTCTGTTCTGTGATGTTATATAAACTGCCTGAAGGCTGACTTTCTGGGCTTGTGGAGTCAGTGACTGTCCCACTGCTGCCCTGGTTCTGCTGAGTGTAATCATCATCCACACTGCTTCCTACATGACTGTACACACTGCTTCCTACATGACTGTACACGCTGCTTCCTACATGACTGTACACGCTGCTTCCTACATGACTGTACACGCTGCTTCCTACATGACTGTACACGCTGCTTCCTACATGACTGTACACGCTGCTTCCTACATTACTGTACACGCTGCTTCCTACATTACTGTACACTCTGGATGTGAGTAGTTATATCATACACTTTGTCAAACTGCAGTGTAGTCAAAATCGTAATCGAGATCAATATTCGATTAACTGTGCAGCCCTAATCCATGCTGCTTCTTACATTACTGTACACGCTGCTTCCTCTCTGGTGCGTCTAGTACTACTGTGAAGAACCGTTTCACTCATGTGGATTTATAATATCTGTAAAATCAAAACAGAAAAATAGTTTCAGCACTGTACCCTGTATCATTTCTCTTAGCCAGAAGCTATAGTATATCTGTATTTTATCATTAAAATCATATCTCAATAGTTTAACTACATAAACACAAGAAATATGGCATAAAAGTAGAATGAACATGAAGGATGAGATTAGAAGTGCAGTGGTATTTCTGTGTAGAACAGAATCAGATCAGGTCAAAGTGCACTTCTATTAAATCAGATCCTCAGAAAGCTATTAGCATGCAGTGACGAGTTACTGTTGGGTTTAATTCTGATCCTAAATACTGAAGGTATATTCTGTGTGCTTCTGTCAGTACGATTACCAACATGCTGCAGATTTCCATTTACATTACTCTTACACAACACTCTTACACTTACATTATATTCTACAGAAACTACACATTCTGTACTGTGTGTTAAGTTTACTGACCGTATCTGTCCTCCTGAACGCTTCAGTACCTCCTCGAGTTGTGTGACTGAATTTCCCAGTTTATTACATCTCAGATCCAGATCTTTCAGATGTGAGGAGTTTAACTTCAGAGCTGCAGTCAGAGCAGCACAGCCTCTATCTGTTATTCTGCACTGATATAACCTGCAGAGAGAAAGGTTTTTAGTTTCTTTACCTCACAGGATTAAATAATGATGATGTAGGCATGTATGTAACAATGAGATGCAGAAATATAATAGTAAAGTACTTGTCTACATTCTTATTGTGTATTATAAAGATCTGTGTACGGTCTGTGAAAGACAACTCTAAAGTGTAATCCTGCATCATTATAAAGCTTCATTCAGTGTGTTTCATCACTGAGTTACTCACAGCAGTTTCTCCAGTTTACACTCGTGTTTCTTCAGTAGATCACAGAGCTTCTTCACTCCTGAGTCTCCTAGTTTACACCAACTCAGATTCAGCTCTCTGATGTGTGATGGATTTGTACAGAGAGCTGAAACCAAATCAGTGCAGGATTTCCCATTTACACTCCTCCATAATCTGCAGAAAAGGAAACAGTGTTTATTCCAACATTAGAGAAAGAAAGGATATAGAAATGACTGAAGTAAGAACACGAACACATTTCTAAATCTCTGGATTCTGTTCTTCTATCTTATATTCTTTCTTCTGGTTTTTACCAGACTCAGGGCTGGGTGATAACTAAAATAATAATTATAACCATTAGGGGTTTAACAATATACAACATTTAAATACGATACGATTTCAATACAGAAAAAAGCACTGCCTGAATATGTGCCTTAGGCTTCCATTTTTAATTGATGAAAATATTTGAGATTATAAAAGGACAATAATTAAAATTTAATGACTGTGTTTATGTTCTAACTTAGAAGCGTAAAACAAAACATTACAAAAATGTAAAAAAAATGAAACATATGAAGCGTGGGGCTTTTCTTATTCTTATTCAGAGGAGGAAGTGCAGGTCTGATTAAGTTTAAATGTTTATTACACCTCACATGATATAAGTGATATTTTATGACAAATTGTCGACTTTGTTATGTTAAAAATCTCCACCTGCAAATGTATTTATAGCCTTCACCAATCACTGGATTCATCACTTACAGTATTTTTGGTTAGCTGCTGTGTTTTTATTTGTAAGATGTAAGTATGAAGACTATAATTCTGTAATAAATATAAATAAAATTTAAAAAATAATTTGGGTAATATTAACCTAATTTAAATTTACAAGATGTTTTCCTTCCCAAAAAGAGTGATTAGTGTCTGTCAGGGATTAGTGCTGATTACGTGTCAGTCACTGCAGATCAGACATTATCACTTTAGTTGTGCAGAGTAGTGCTGTCACAATCCTGGAGTTTCTAACTTGGATACAATACCTTAAAAATATATTGATATTCCATACCACGGGGAAAATTCCCACAACATTAAGGACATAAAATGTTAGATTTTGATTAAAAGATAAATATAACAGGGCTATAACATGACAACGAGGAATATTTTCACATTAATGAAAACTTCTTGAAGTAGTGCACTTGTTCAAAAGTCTCTGAGATTGTCCCACATTCAAAAGGCAATAGAGTGAAAGAAGAAAAAAAAACCTAAACAGTGCAATCTTATGTATTTTTAGTAATCATGAATATAATGAATATCTTCATCATATCTTATTTAAAAATAAGATTTTTAATATTCTCTCAATTTTTTTGTCCATCTATTGAAAGTCTTCAATCAATATTTTCAAGCTTCAAGAAGTACACTAAGAGACGGTAAAAGTAATCCATATGAACCGAGCGGTTTAATCCAAGTCTTCTGAAGAGACACGATCGCTTTATGTAATGAGTAGATTTTAATCCAGGCTTTTATTCACATATAAACACTGATCACATCCATAGAGCATCAAATATGATAAACGGAAGCTCAAGCCTGCGTGATGCGCGAGAACAAACCTCATTGGAGCGACATGAGGGTGAGTAAATGATGAGAGAACTTTCATTTTTGGGTGAACTTTCCCTTTAAACACAACAGCGTCTAAGTTCATTTACTTTTGACCATAGTCAAAGTATTTTCTTCTCAACTGAAACTCTGCTGTCTGAGATTCCTCAGGCCTGATAGCTCTGAGGGGGATTAGCTTAGCTTTGAGAATTACAACGGGACAACACACTTATCAACAACAGGTTACTGGGCCGTCTTGTTTAATGCTTCAGTGATGTTAAACTGAGAGCTGTTACAAAACTCTCCAAATTCTTTATCTAGGTCCGCGTGTCGCTCCTTCAGGTGCTTTGCTAAATTAGTGGTGTTGGCACCTTTTGTTAGCACTTCTCTGTAGCAACGCTTGCATACTGGCTTGCTCGTGTCCTTCACCTTTCCGTGTTCATTTGCATCAAATCTGAAATATTTCCAAATAGACTAGCATGAGAAAGCGCAGCAGGTATCAGTGTATCGTTATTGCCAAAAATGAGAATTGAAACCGTTTCAAATATTCAGATTCGATATGTATTGAAAAATCTATATTTCTGACAACACTAGTGCAGAGATAATGTATGTCCCTGTTAGAAGATTTGTTGTCTTGCGGTTTGTTTTCTGGTTTAAACTCCGATAAAAAGCACTGAGAATGAAAAGAAACTCAGATCAGGAGTTGGGAAAAGCAGATTTAGTGTCTTTCTATATTTTAATCTTTATTACTGATAATAAATCTAATCTAGAGAGCAAGTTAGACACGTTAGTTAGACATTACTAGCTAGGACTGGTAAGAGCTTTGTTCTGGTTAGTGCTTTTTATTATAAAGCTGTTTCATCACATCACTGAGTTACTCACTCCAGTGTCTCCAGTTTACACTCGTGTTTCTTCAGTAGATCACAGAGCTTCTCCACTCCTGAGTCTCCTAGTTTACACTCACTCAGATTCAGCTCTCTGATGTGTGATGGATTTGTACAGAGAGCTGAAACCAAATCAGTGCAGGATTTCTCATTTACACTCTTCCATAATCTGCAGAAAAGGAAACAGTGTTTATTCCAACATTAGAGAAAGAAAGGATATAGAAATGACTGAAGTAAGAACACGAACACATTTCTAAATCTCTGGTTTCTGTTCTTCTCTTATATTCTTTCTTCTGGTTTTTACCAGACTCATAGGGCTGGGTGATAACTAAAATAATAATTATAACCATTAGGGGTTTAACAATATACAACATTTACACTGTTCAGTAGACTACAGAGGGAGAAAAGAAACGATAATTAGTGCCTTAGTAAAAAATGAAATATACATGTATAATGTAATACTTTCTGAACCCACTGTATATACCTAATACACTGTAGTTTTATAATAATATTTATAATCATTTAAATATATTAATACATATTCAGAAAGTCTTTCTAAATGAATTATAAATGACTGAAGAATATTAAACTGCTAAAAGATTATTAGTGTTATAATAAATGTGGACTATTTAAAATGTACAGGTTAATTACTCACTTTAGTTTCTGCAGGTTACATTTAGGATTCTTCAGGAAATCACACAGATTTCTCACTCCAGACTCTCCTGCTTTATTCCTGTTTAGATCCAACTCTCTCAGGTGTGAAGGATTTAAAACCAGAGCAGAAGTCAAATGTGACCAGTCATCTTCTGTAATACTGCCTTCTTTATACACTCTGGAGAGAGAGAGAGAGAGAGAGAGAGAGAGAGAGAGAGAGAGAGAGAGAGAGAGTGAGGGAGAGAGAGATCCTGATCTCTGGTTACTGTCTGTGTAGTGTTTCACCACTTCTCCTGTTTTCTCCCACCATCCAAAAACATACAGAAAGGTGGATTAGCTACACTAAATTGCCCCCTAGGTGCTCACCCTGACCAGGATAAAGCACTTGAATGAAGGAGTGAGTACACACACTCACAGCCTCACCAAAACTGGGAAGAAGATTGGAAAAAACACCAGGTGATGGTTTCCCAATCCTCATCTGTCCAGTTTGGGTGAGTCTGTGTCCACTGTAGCCTCAGATGTGGTCTTCTGCTGTTGTAGCCCATCCTCAAGGTTGGAAGTGTTGTGTGTTCTGAGATGCTTTTCTGCTCAGCATGTTTGTAGAGAGTGGCTATTTGTTATTTGGTTATACTGGTTACCTTCCTGTCAGTTTGAACCAGTCTGGTCCTTCTCCTCTGACCTCTCACATCAACACGGCGTTTCCACCCACATAACTGACGCTCACTGGATGTTTTTTGTTTTCTGCACCATTCTGTATAAACCCTAGACACTGTTGTGTGTGTGTGATCTCCCAGCAGTTTCAGAAATACTCAAACCAATGCAACAGTCAAAGTCACACAGATCAGATGTTCCTCCGTTCTGATCTTTGATGTGAACATTAACTGAAGCTCATGATCTGTATCAGTATGATTTTATGCATTGTGCTGCTGCCACATGATTGGCTGATTGGAAAATTACATGAATGATCAAGTATATAGGTGTTCCTAATAAAGTGGTCAGTGAGTATATAAAATAAGGCATGTTTTATATTATTAGTACCTTACTGCAGTCTGTACGAGTTCCACCTGAATTATGGACGCAGTCATTTATTTCAAGGCCAGTCCGTGTAGAACATTAGTCTATACTCATTTTTGTGGCTCTATAGCCGTGTATACTTCCGGTATTTTCTTGGCCACAGGCTTTTCTTGACCTGGTAACAGGTGTATTTAATTCAAAATCTTGTACAATAGCACTACTTGTATTGTTCTCCGCTTGATATATCACTTTGCTTGTATTTCCTCATTTGCATGTCTCTGTAAAAGCGTTTGCTAAATGAATAAATGTAAATGTAAATAAATGTATTTGTGACATGAGACAGAATTAAAATTAATATATAAACACATATAAATATATAAATACAGCAGGGGCGCACGGTGGCTTAGTGGTTGGCACGTTTGCCTGGCAAGGGATTCCCGCTGGGGCCATGTGTGTGTGGAGTTTGCATGTTCTCCTCGTGCTGCGGGGGTTTCCTCCGGGTACTCCGGTTTCCTCCCCCAGTGCAAAGACATGCATGGTAGGCTGACTGGCGTGTCTAAAGTGTCCATAGTGTATGAATGGGTGTGTGAGTGTGTATATGATTGTGCCCTGCGATGGACTGGCACCCTGTCCAGGGTGTACCCCGCCTTGTGCCCGATGCTCCCTGGGATAGGCTCCAGGTTCCCCATGATCCTGAAAAGGAGTAAGCTGTAGAAGATGGATGGATGGATAAATACAGCAAGTAGCAGCAGTCCAACAGCTTTTATTTCCAACACAAGGTGATATCTGCATAGCAAATCACAGACGTGTATCTGGACTAAAATGATCAGATGAGCGCCGAGTTTGGTGAGAAACAGTACAGTAGGTAATTCAGTCTGGAGTTTTCTCAGAGGAGGACGGAGAAAAAGACTGACATGGCCGATCCGGACGGAAATAAAGTCACAGAGGAGCTCCTGTAAAAGAGGAAATTACCCCAGGACCTCATGTACAACTAATCCCATCCAAATAGGGCTATACTTGCATCTTACCCTACTCCAAGGCCCCGCCCACACATACAGTATATAGATGTTTTAGAAAATGTATTTTTTCTCTGCACATTGGTCTCCCGTCCACAAAAAAAGGTTCTTCCAAGAAACGTATTTGAAAATGGAGAAAGAAAAACTATGTTAACTCTCATCTTCAGTGAGTAGTTTATGGAGCGAGTGAAAGTGAAGTGTGATCATGTGATCCTGCTGAGAGTGCACAGACAGAACGACACTCGCACATGGACGCTTCAATTCACAGCAGCTCACACTCTCTTAATAATCATACTGCTAATAATGTTTCACACGCTGAGGTTGGCCATTGTGCTCTCTGTTAATGACACACTCCACACACCAGCTAATTACAATAATGCATGGAAATACAGATCTATATGTTTATAGTTGTTCCTTACGTAAGTTTCTGCAGTCTGTAATGTGGATCCTGCAGCAGAGCCGAGAGGTGCTCCACTTTGACGTCTTCAGGTGTGTTGTTGTTCAGATGCAGCTCCGTGTGCAGTAAGGGGTTTCTTCTGAAAATGTCAGTAAGACACTTGTAGGCTTCCTCTGCATCAGCACTTTTCAACAACCTGTAGAGAAAAATGATATCAGCAGGTTAATAACTGTGTAATGAGAGCAATAAGGAACTGATTGTTATGTGCTTTAGCTGTGCTTCAGTTTGTGTTTTCAGTGTGTATCCTTATCCAGCTATATCTGTTACACAATCAGTGCACACTAATCCTCATTTCTTAATAAAATATTCGTTATCAGTCTTTACTCTTACTGTTTATAACTGTTCAAGCACAAAACTCTATCCAGCGCTGTTTCCTGGATAATCAGCAAACCCACTTAACATCACAGTGTGATATAGTGACATCAAATCATTCAAATTAAATCATTCAGCAGAATTAATCATTTTCTAATGCTAAATGCTAAAGTGATAGAAATATAGCTGTTTATGGTTATCTAGATCTTTTTTTTCTCACCTCAGTGTCTCCAGTGTACAGTGTGGATCCTGTAGTACATCAGTGAGCAGCTTCACTCCTGATGCTCCAGGGTCATTCCCTCTGAGATCCAGCTCGATCAGGTGTGATGATTTCAGAGCTTCAGCCAGAGCAGCGTATCCTTCCTCTGTTATACTGCAGTCTGAAAGTCTACAACATTTGATGGCACCACTAACAGTCTGCTGTCTGATTAAAGCTTTATATTGTATTATTTTTCCACATGTAGCCTGTGTTTGGATTCTACATGTAAAGTCACAAGCTCTGATGCAAGTTTTAAACAGCAGAACCAGATCCTCACCTCAGTATCTGCAGGTTACAGGGCTGATGTTGCAGCAGTGCACAAAGCTTCTGCACTCCAGAGTTTCCACATTTATTCTCACTCAGATCCATCTCTCTTGTGTGTGCAGGATTTGAATGAAAAGATGAAGTCAAAGCAGAACAGCCTTCTTCTGTAACACCACAGCCCTTTAGCCTAAAGACAACGGGTAACAGTGGAAAGAAAACCTTCACTTTAAGCAACAGTTTTATCCCAAGGTTGATCAGTCAGAGAGTTCACATGAATCATGCAGTGGTCAGATTTAGTAAAGTGGTAAACAAAATATAAAATAACCACATTTTATCATGCATAAAAATATGAAATGTAATTTTATATTAAAATAACATTCCAGTACACACATGAGTCTCTCAGGTCTGCAGTGTGAATCCTCCAGTAGAACAGAGAGCTGCTTCACTCCTGAATCTCCTTTTATTTTTCCACTCAGATCCAGTTCCCTCTGCAGTAAGGGGTTTTTACCCAGAACCTCATTCAGAAAATCACAGGCCTTCTCTGCATCAGCACTTTTCAGCAGCCTGCAGCAGGGGGACAAAAGTAAATTACATTAATAGCACTTTCAGAGTTCATTTTCTCTTTAGTCTCGTTAATACTGCAGACAAATCCATTAGCCATGGTGTTGAATCTGCACTAGACATGGCACAATATCACTTTCTACAATCTTTTAAGCTTTAAAATTGTTGATTCATAATTAATGCACTTTATTTAAAGGGGAATTCATGCAAAAAAATAAGTGTGTGTCGGCAGTGTGTGTATACAACCACAATTTTTTATATTCCCCATAAATCAGAAACAGTGTCTCAAAATGAGTCGTTCGCGTTTTCTATCCAATGTGACGTCACATTGGAACAGGCCCCGCCCACGACTGGTGACGGACTCTGCTCTATTAGTATAGCCCCTCCCCCTGAGTGAGATGCACACAGTGTGCCATGTTCTCCGTGCTGGAGCAGCTACAGTGATGAGAAGAAGTGTTCTGTTGTTGGCTGTAAGAATGAACATGAGTCTTCATGTACTCCCGGCGTCAGAGCCACTGAAGACGGAGTGGAGAGGTTTTATTCTTAAAGGAAATGTGCCCCAAAAATGACCTAAATTTGTACATGTTTGTGTGAATCATTTCACACCAGACTGCTTTATGAACGAGGGTCAATACAAAACAGGATTTGCTGAAAAGTTTATTCTCAAGAATGGATCAGTACCAACTGATCGTGATCCAGCTTCATATCCAGAAGACGCAACTATCGCACTTTATATTTTCTGAATGTCTGCAAATCGCCTTTCTGAAAGTGCTTGTTAGCAGATTCCATGGCTAATGCGGCTAAAGTTACCATTGTCTCTGATTGTATTCACAGAGACCAGAGCTATGTCCTCATTTTTATTTGTAACCCGAAAACGCTTACTGTCTGTAGTATTCATGTATATAGGCCTGAACACTGCTATTTTCAAGGTCCGTCATACTGGTTCTCCTGATTTTTTGATGCCGTAGTATCCGAAGCACAGCTGTAATGGCACAGCCCTTTTCCGGAAAGGGGGCGGGGAGCAGCAGCTCATTTGCATTTAAAGAGACACGCACAGAAACGGAGTGTTTTTGCTTCCACCCAGAAAGGACATTTACAGCATGGTCTAATAAATGATCCGTGAGCTGAAACTTCACAGACACACCTGAGACTTATATTACATCTTGTAAAAAGGCGCATAATAGGTCCACCTTAAGATGGTCACATAACACTACCATACTGAAACTGTGTGCGTGTGCATGCGTGTGTGTGTGCATGCATGTGTGATCATGGCATACAAACAAAAATGAGGCATAGGTTTGCAGCATTGCATGCTCTCTGTATTTGCATGACCGTCCACACTGGTGGTATTCTGGCACAGAGAAATGTAAATGTTGAGGGGCAGGTTAGATTAAATCAATTATTAAGAGATATGGTTAGGAGCGCAGCTCTTTTACAGATTTCACTCCATTTTAGTGTAATGTTAGAAACACCCCAAATCCCCCCCTTTATTTATACCATGATGAATTGGAGCATATGTAGAAGTAATTTATTTTCTAACATTAATGGTGTTCTGAATTAGTTTGTCATAATAGATCAGATAAAAATACTAAGAACCCCCTCCATTGCACAAGTTGGTATCACCCAACTATTTAATCACACCAGAACGCTTGTTTAGTGCAGACGCCTCACAGGATTATTAAATAGTGACTGAAAAACACCAGTCCCATCTTTAACAGTGAATATGTGACTCTGGGAAGCTGCCTTCTAGTCAGAGATTAAAGAAAATCCATAATTGTAACCTGCCAATAAATGGAAAAGGTTCAAATGGGTAAAAGAACACAGACACTGGACAGAGGATGACTGGACAAAAGTGTTATGGACAGACAAATCTAAGTTTGAGGTGTTTGGATCACAGAGAAAACATTTGTATGGCGTAGAACAAATGAGAAGATGCTGGAGGAGTGCTTGAAGCCATCTGTTAAGCATGGTGGAGGAGGTGTGATGGTCTAGGGACGCTTTGGTGCTGGTAAAGTGTTAAATGTGAACAAGAGAATCTTGAACAAGGAGTTCATCATTGTAAATGCAGATTAAAATGAAGGTCTATCCCCTTTTAGAGCCATGACTAAAGCTGCATCAGAGCTGAATTGGTATTTAGTGGTGTTGATGGAATTGTTCTTATTAAAACATCCATCCATCCATCTTCTACCGCTTAATCCTTTTCAGGGTCACGGGAAACCTGGAGCCTATCCCAGGGAGCATCGGGCACAAGGTGGGGTACACCCTGGACAGGGTGCCAATCCATCGCAGGGCACAATCACATACACACTCACACACCCATTCATACACTACGGACACTTTACACAAGCCCTTATTAAAACAGTCAGTTCTATTTGTTAGTAGTTATTGTAGTGCATCAAAATCGATTTTCTATTGAAATAATTATTTCCACTCATAAAAGTGAAGTAAATATTGTTCACCTCAGTGTCTCCAGTGTACAGTGTGGATCCTGTAGTACATCAGTGAGCAGCTTCACTCCTGATGCTCCAGGGTCGTTCCCTCTGAGATCCAGCTCTATCAGGTGTGATGATTTCAGAGCTTCAGCCAGAGCAGCGTATCCTTCCTCTGTTATACTGCAGTCTGAAAGTCTAAGAGATTTAAGCCTATTGAGCCTTTAAAGTGATCCTCTATTTTTATTTGACTGAGAAAGACTGTAAAACAACCAAAGTGCTAATGATGTACTCCACTACGCCAAACATTTGTTTTTTAACTTAGTGTCACCTCGCACCTACTTTGTTTGTTCAATTTCTTCATTTGAGGTAAAGTAGCTCCCTCTTTATCTTGAATCAAGAGAGGCTATAGGGGCATTAAAAAAGCTACTCCAAAACACGGTACAAGCAAAAACTGTTATGAAACGCTGACAGAGACAAACGCGGACAGACGAAGAGAAAACGTGGGACGGACAAAAGACGGAACACGGAACGAGATCAGAGTCGGGATTTAATCAGGTAAACAGGTTATCAGGGGCGTAGGCAAAAGTGTAGTCTAGAGACAAGCAGATATCGAAAACCAGGAAAACGCATATAACTATAAGGCTTGGTAAACCAACAGAGACGAGGCTGCTGAGCGGTTACTTCGCAAGCGGCTAACGCTAACGAGGCCCTTATATAACTTTAGATGTCTTGCAGGTGTTCATAATCAGAACTCCAGTGAACTCGAGCGTGGGCATGGATGGGAAGTGTAGTCCTCTTCCGCTATGTCCCTGGGCGGCACTACACGTTGTGAACTGCAGCGCCGATTTCGCCGTGTCGTAACATTAACATTCTAGCCAGCACTATTAACTCTCACTCTCTCTCTCTCTCTCTGTGGGTGTGAAAAAAATCATCTCAGCTACTGAGAAGTTCATATCTGGAGATCATATTTTGAGATACAGAGAGCTGTGGGTCTTTAGCCAACAGCAGAATTAGTCCCTAAATTGAAACCAGCAGGATTGAGAACTGTTACCACAAAGTTTGAAGCACACAGTTGTACAGAACGTCTCTGTATGCTGTAGCTTTACAGTTTCCCTTCACTGGAACTAAGAGGATCAAACCTGTTCCAGCATGACGATGCCCCTGTGCACAAAGCGAGCTCCATGAAGACATGGTGTGTTAAGAATGGAGGAAGGTAGAAGAACTCGAGTGTCCTGCACAGAGCCCTGACCTCAACCCCACTGAACACCTTTGGGATGACCTGGAACCCCAACTGCACCCCAGGCCTCCTCGCCCAACATCAGTGCCTGACCTCACTAAAGCTCTTGTAGCTGAATGAACACAAATCCCCACAGCCACGCCCCAAAATCTAGTGGAATGCCTTCCCAGAAGAGTGGAGTGCATTATAACAGTAAAGGGGGAAACATCTGGAATGGGATGTTCAACAAGCACATATGGCTGTGATGGTCAGGTATCCACAAACTTTTGGCAATATAGTGTATGTGTGTTACTGAGTCTCATTTCCTAAGTTCCTAGCTCCATAGTGGTTCTTGGTTTCGACTCTCACCTGGTTCCCATTTTTGTGTACGGATGATCCTTTTATAATGCTGCCTAACTGTGTACCTACCACTGCTTCAGACTTTGACCATGTTTTGGGGATCACAAATAAACACCACGTTGATTTTAGGCACTGCATCCAGAATCTCTACACACACTACAGCTAGATTTGAAACAAATAAAAAAATGTGTTCACACCACAGTAAACACGTCTGGATGAACAGACTTAGAAAAAGAAGAAAATACTCCGCCCTTTTCCAATGCCTGAATTTATTGGGGCTAATTTCAGGCATTTTAATGCAGTTTTGGAGATGGAGGTGGAACGTGTGCTGAGACCTGCCCACCAGTGCACATTAGCTGTCTTGACTACAGACCTTATGATTAATTAGTTATGTTTAATTTTGTTCCATTATAATGCACAGCTTTTGATTACAAAGAGTCTAATAGATCACAAAAACATTGCCATTATTAATTCTCCGTTATTGTACTTTTATAATGGAGAATGTTTAAATTGAGACACAACATATGGACGTATCGTATTAAATTTGAATTTTGTGTATAGTTACACCCCAAGTAGTATGGATGCAAATCAGAATTAAAGTGAAAAATATGTTTGAACATATAGAATTTATTCAGCTATCTAACTATAAACCTGAAAATCCAAACACTTCATTTGTTCTTCATTTGAGGTGTAAAGGGGATTTATACTTCAGAGACTTCAGAGAAAGTCAAATTTAGCATTTACACGTAGCATACCGCTATACAGATCTAAAAATAAACATTTCTGAAATTATTTTCCTCTTTATTCTTCATGTATTAGTTAAGTAAGCAATAATCAAAGCTTCAGATAAAGTCTACTCAACAGGAGAGATGAACTGACCTCAGTTTCTCCAGGTTACAGTTTGGACTCTTCAGTCCAGCACAAAGCAGCTTCACTCCTGAGTCCTCCAGAGGATTACTGCTCAGATCCACCTCAGTCAGCTTGGAGGATTCTGAGCTGAGAACTGTGTGTAAAGCCGAGCAGCTTCTCTCTGTCAGGTTACACTCGCTGAGCCTGAAAGGAGAAAATGTCAGAGGAACTCAGAAAACATTGAGCTGTTAGTGAATAAAATCACTGCTATACCCAGTATATTCATGGTATTACTACAACTACCACAGTGTTATGATGGTGATAAGAGGTCGGGTCAGTATTAGGGATAGATTGATGCAGTTTTTTCAGACTGAGTACTAGTACATATTTGGTGGTACCCGTCTACACCAATACTGATCCTGAAATGAGAATCCTACTTTATCAGTATTTATTATTAATCAATCAGGGAACATTTTCTTTCACTCTCTTTATGCTGGTTGCTGCCATGTGCTGTTAATAATGAACTCCTGATGAGTTTTGATAATTAAACAGTATATTTAATAGACAGCGTGAGGGAGAACTGAACCATGACTCGCTAGCAAGGTATCAACCTGACAAAAGGAAGTGTGTGTCTCAGTACTCAGTGCTCTCTCTCGCTCTCACTCTCTCTCTCTCATATGATAATTATTCAGTCTGCTCTGATACTGCTCTGTATGCTCGTGTCGTTCTCTCTATTAAACACCAATTATGGTGAGTAAGATAAGAAACCACAATATTCTGGAACGTTGATCTCAGTGTACAGTCAGAGTTCAATACTGTCAGTGTATTAGATGTTTGTGTAGTAATTAGACGTCACCTCACAGTCTCCAGTTTACAGTCTTTATTCTTCAGTACTGCAGAGAGCAGCTTCACTCCTGAATCCTGAATCCTGTTCTTACTCAGATTCAGCTCCCTCAGGGTGGAGGATTCTGATCTGAGAGCTGTGAGCAGAGCTGAACATCCTTTCTCTGTCAGATTACACTCACTGAGCCTGAAAGCACAATTAATCACAGTTAACTATGGAATTATGAGTAGAAAATATCCCATTTATATGTAATATGTCTGTGTTTGGTGTGTATTTAAAGTTTTAAGCAGAAGTGCTTTGGTTAGTTAATCTGAAATCAGTTCTCTACATGCAGCCTGTTCTCCTCAAACTACTCATTACTACTGAAAAGATACTGAAAACAAACCATTCATCCTTTACATGTGTAATTAAAGTTTCTATATTAATAAAGAAATAAACTCCTTACTGAAGTTTTTCAGGTCTGCAGTGTGGATCCTTCAGTAGATCCTTCAGTAAAGCAGAGAGTTGCTCTACTCCTGAGTCTCCTTCTATTTTCCCACTCAGATCCAGATCCGTCTGCAGTATCGGGTTTATACCCAGAACTTCACTCAGATGATCATAAGCTTTCTGTGCATCAGGACTTTTCAGCAACCTGTAGAGAGAGAAAGAACAGAGAAATGCTAACACTAATTATATTTACACCAATGCAGTGGCACTTTTATTTAGTAAATGTCCAGTCCACAATGGTGGAAATAGTCTAACACTACTCCTAAACATTAGTACACTTACTTCAGTACTTTTCTTGCTTAAAATATCTTACTTCGGTTTATAATTGGAATGAATATTGGAATAAAATGAAGTAATTAAAAAATATTAAAAGTCCATGTAAGCGTGTACGTGTGTAGTGCACTTGGGGCAGTGGAGGATTAGTAGAAAAGAATTGTACTGTATGTAATGTACACGTGGCAAAGTGTTTGTTCTTCAGAGATATGTACTGATCAGCTATACAGTGGTGTAAACAGACAAACTGAAGCAGTCTGACCAGTGTTACTAATCAGCAGAAATTACTCAGAATTTAAGGCTGGATTTTACAAATTCTGGGAAAAAACTCACCTCAGTGTCTTCAGTTTACATTTTGGATCATTTATTAAATTCCTGAGCTGCTTCATTCCTGAGTCTCCAGGGTCATTCCCTCTGAGGTCCAGCTCTATCAGGTGTGATGAGGGGTTTGATTTCAGAGCTTCAGCCAGAGCAGCGTATCCTTCCTGTTTAATATTACAGTCTGAAAGTCTGGAGGAAGAGGAGAAATGTTTAGTTTAAAAACAGTAACATGGGCTCCTGTGTGGTGCAACAGGAAAAGCGCTCGCCCTAACATCACGAGACTGAGAGATTGAACCTCTGTAATGCCACAGCCATCTGTGGACGGGAGCCAAAGGAACAAAACTAGCCATGCTCTCAGGATGGGAGGGGCATACTGTCTCTCCCCTGTCAATCACAGTGACACTAGCCAATCGTGGGCATTTGTGAGGTCGTGTATGTGGAAGAGGGCAGATAGCACTTTCCTCTGAATGTGTTATGCTGCCTTATGAGGCAGCATGAGCAGCAGCTTGAAAAGATGTGGTTGGTTTCACGTATCTGGGAGGCGGCACCTGTTAGCCTGAAACTAGCTAAGCTGTCATGTGATAGGGGAGATGTGTCTATCTGGTGGGTTAGAACTGGAAGGTGACCAAACTGAGAAGAACATTACACAAACAAAAAACCACAAACCTAACTACTCTGTTGATGACTAATCCATTCCTGAATATTATAAATATGTTTAAAGTGATGTCATTCCACCTCCTTTGCTACTACTGCCAAAGAGAATAAGATTAGGTGCAGAAATCAGACCCCACACCTGAGTCTCTCAGGTCTGCAGTGTGGATCCTTCAGTAGAGCAGAGAGCTGCTTCACTCCTGAGTCTCCAGATATTTTCCCACTCAGATCCAGTTCTCTCTGCAGTAAAGGGTTTGGACCCAGAACTTCAGTTAAAGAAGCACAGGCTTCCTCTGCCTCACTTTTCAACAGACTGCAGAGAAAAAACACAATACAGTTACACCTACAGGTGTAGGTCGGGGGGTCAGGCTCAAACTGTGCCCGGGCCACATCAGTATTTTTGTGAGACCCTGAAGGACCGTAACTGAAGTCTTTATATATTCTTTTACTTATTTAACATGTTCTGTCAATTACCACAAATAACCTAGACTGTAAAATCATTAGAATAGGATTATTAGGGAAAAGAATAGAATAGGATGTTTGTAAGGAAAAGAAGGGCTAAAAGAAAATATTAAAGTGTACACACTATTAGGTATTAACATTTATACTGATTATATAATGTTCTATCAGTTATATCAATCTTTATTTTGTATATTTCCTCATCTCTCAGAAGTGAATTTCAGGTCACATCACTGCCACACAACACACGACTGGTTTTTAGACGCGAGTGTGAATGATATAAAGAGCAGCACACAGGTGTTGATTGTAATCTGTGTTTCAGCTCTGTGACAGGAGTCAGTGCACGCTGTACAATGGCAGTCGCTACACTACAGGTCTGCTGTGAATTCTGAATAGTGTCACAATGTTGAGCAGTAGTGTGTTACAGGCCGTTTCAGTATTTTATTAGTTTATGTGGATCAAATGAAACGAGGCTGCAGGCCAGATTCAGATCCTATTTACCACACACATACTTGCGTAACATCTAAATCATAAACATATTTAATATTCAATGGTAACACAATCATGAACACATTTTCATGAATATTTTCTTCACAATAATAATGATAATAACGTATTTGTTATGTATAATTTGCTCACCTCAGTGTCTCCAGTGTACAGTGTGGATCCTGTAGTACATCAGTGAGCAGCTTCACTCCTGATGCTCCAGGGTCGTTCCCTCTGAGATCCAGCTCTATCAGGTGTGATGATTTCAGAGCTTCAGCCAGAGCAGCGTATCCTTCCTCTGTTATACTGCAGTCTGAAAGTCTAAACAAAGGACAAAATAAATCCTTGCTTATTATTCCACTTCTGCAGATACATTTTTATAGTTCATGCACTTAGCACCGACCCCCATCATATTATGTTTTTCCTGCTGTGAGTTTCTTGTTAGTAATGTTGGCAGCTCTGCAACAAGTAACGCTAGAGATGTTGTATAATGTACAAACATTCTCTCTCTCTCAACAGGAGAGATGAACTGACCTCAGTTTCTCCAGCTTACAGTTTGGACTCTTCAGTCCAGCACAAAGCAGCTTCACTCCTGAGTCCTCCAGAGGATTACTGCTCAGATCCACCTCAGTCAGCTCGGAGGATTCTGAGCTGAGAACTGTGTGTAAAGCCGAGCAGCTTCTCTCCGTCAGGTTACACTCGCTGAGCCTGAAAGGAGAAAATGTCACATCAGAAAATGTATCAGATGTTGGTATCGGTACCAGTATCAGTAACAACGCTTCCCTATTTAGGATGAATAAATTATAAAGAGTAGTTAGGCGTATTGCTGTGAAATCCACTCAGAACAGCTCCTCTCATTCCTAAACACTGAGTTTAATAGAGAAACAGCTTTTACTTACAGAACTCTTGTGGCTTCCCGGACGACTGGTAGCAGTCTCTTAAAGCATTCATCTGACTTTATGAACTTCTGTAGCTCAAACACTTCCAGATCCTCCTCTGATGTCAGCAACACAAAGACCAGAGCAGACCACTGAGCAGGTGAGAGTTCAGCTTCAGAGAGACGTCCTGAGCTCATGTAGCTTTGGATCTCTTTCACTAGTGAATCATCCTGTAACTCGTTCAGACAGTAGAACAGATTGATGGATCTCTCTGGAGATGGATTGTGTTCAAACTTGGACTTGATGTACTCAACTATGTCCTTCTGACAGTCAGAGCTGTTTCCTCTGTGTGTCAGCAGACCTCGAATGAGCTCCTGATTAGACTCCACTGAGAGGCCCAGAAGAAAGCGGAGGAAAAGGTCCAAGTGTCCGTTGTCACTCTGTAAGGCCTGATCCACTGCACTCTTGAGGAAGTCAGACATTTCTGATCTGTTGAAAAGACCAGAAAGATCAGTAGTTTGTTCTTTTGTTGGGTTTTTGTCAAGGAAGCAGAGAAATGCATATAATGCAGCCAAAAACTCCTGAACACTCAGATGCACAAAGCTGAACATCTTCCCCAGGTGGAGTCCAGACTCTGCTCTGAAGATTTGGGTACACACTCCTGAGTACACTGCCACTTCTCTGACATCAATGCCACACTCTCTCAGGTCTTCCTCGTAGAACATCAGGTTTCCTTTCTCCAGCTGTTGGAAAGCCAGTTTTCCCAGTGCCAGGATACGCTCTCTGGTCTGGGGAATGTCAAGGTCACATTTCTGATGGTACTTTTGGTCCTTGTGTTTGATCTGAAAGATCAGGAAGTGTGTGAACATTTGAGTCAGAGTCTTGGGGATCTCTCCAATCTCTGCTTCACCCAACATTCTCTCTAGAACAGTGGCTGAGATCCAGCAGAAGACTGGGATGTGACACATGATGTAGAGGCTTCTGGAAGACTTCATGTGTGAGATGATTTTATTGGACAGGCTCTGATCACTGATCCTCTTCCTGAAGTACTCCTCTTTCTGAGGATCACTGAACCCTCGTACCTCTGTTACCTTTACTACACACTCACGAGGGATCTGATTGGCTGCTGCTGGTCGAGTGGTTATCCAGAGGTGAGCAGAGGGAAGCAGATTCCCCTTGATGAGGTTTGTCAGCAGCACATCCACTGAGACTGACTCTGTCACATCACACAACATCTCATTCTTCTGGAAATTTAGAGGAAGTCGACACTCATCCAGACCATCAAAGATGAACAGGACTTTGTAGGTGTCACTGTCTATTACTTCCAAGTCCTTAATGTCAGGGAAAAACTGATGAAGAAGGCTCATCAGACTGAAGGTCCCCTGCTTCACCAAATTCAGCTCTCTAAAGGGAAGTGGAAACATGAAGGTGACGTCCTGATTCTCTTTCCCTTCAGCCCAGTCCAGAATGATCTTCTGCACAGAGACTGTTTTTCCAATTCCAGCTACTCCTTTAGTCAGCACACTTCTGATGGACTTGTCTTTAAAGAGCTCATTACATTTGATGGGTGTCTCCTCTGCTGCTGGTCTCCTGGACGCTGTCTCAATCTGTCTCACCTCATGTTCTTTATTGACGTCTCCACTCCCACCCTCTGTGACGTAGAGCTCTGTGTAGATCTGATTCAGAAGTGTTAATGTCCCATGCTGTGAGATTCCTTCATTAATTCTTTTACATTTATCTAGAAGTCTGGATTTGAGCTTTCGCTGATACACAGAGGCCAGCTCTAACAAACAGGAAAAATGTGATGGTCGTTATTGTAATGTATGGATACTATCCACAGTGTGAAGATCAATATTAGTCACAAACTGGAATTCATTCCTAATAAATACATAAATATGATGTAAAAGAACCAAAACATTAGGATTATCTCTGGGTCATTTATTTGTTTAAAAAAACTGTATTCATTAGGATAAAAATCAGTATGAAAATATAGACCAGTGGCCCAGTGTGTAATTTAAAGTGATAGAATATTGTAATAATCTAAAGCTCTTACTGATCTGCAGTGTGTGAGCGAGATCTTTCTGCTTCATGTTGTTCAAGATGTGCAGTGTGATCTTCAGCACACCCTCTCTGAAACAGTGCAGATCCTCCTCCTCCTCCTTCTCTTCAGAGCATGCTGGGAAATCAGCACTCAGTAGCTTCTTGAACCTGTTCAGCTCATTCTTCAACAGAGTGATGACTTTGTTCTCCAGCTCCTGATTTAAACAACACAATAACATCAAATTACTAAATAAATCAATAAAAATGCTACATAATCTGTTATATGATTTTATACCACATTGCTGTTGAATTCTGGATTCTGATTGGTCAGAAGGTGTTAACTGGATTCATTTTCTCATTCTAATATGTTTCTATAGTAACAGCTGATTTACAGGGACTTGTACGGAGAACGCTCCACATAAATAGATTTTAAAATATGAGTAATTGTTAATTGTCACGATCTCCCCTGCAGATGGCGCTGCGGCTGCGACATGCACGGACAGCTGGAGAGCGCGCGTGTGCACGAGATTACGTAATGAGGCCTGTTTCCTATGGACATGTGCCTTTGTTTTGGTTTTGTTCTCTTCCTGTTCAGGTATTGGTTGATGTTCGAGGGTGTGTCATTATTGGTCCTAGCTGTCTGTATTCAAGCGTGATTATGTTTGTTATTTAAACTCCTCGTGTTGCTGTGCACTTCGTGCAGTATTAAATGAATGTATAGCTGAATACGTTTAAGTATGCTACATATGTGTTTGCCCCCTTGATGCTAAGCGGTCGTGTTTTCGTATCCTGTTCTTGTTCCATGCTTCGAATCTAGTTTCATGTTTAAGCCTCGATTATCTCTTCCAGTCTAGATCGCGTTTCATGTTCATTGACTTCAGTTTGAGAATAAAGACTTTGATCTGCGCTTGCTTCTGTTTATAGTCTCATTACGTAACATTAATATAGTAAAGTTTTCTGTAAGGAGATGTTTATTTAACATTTATGGAAGGAGTCTCCAGTGTCAGCACTTTGTACGTCAGAGGTAAAGCTGTAACTTTAAAACAGACTGAAATGCACTTTTGTCTGATTACACATAATGCTGCTGTAACTGTAAACTGTTTACTATAAAGTTCACTATGAATTATTTTAATCTACTTTTTAATGTTTAAAGAGGTATATATTAATCACACTGTCCAGGGTGTACCCCGCCTTGTGCCCAATGCTCCCTGGGATAGGCTCCAGGTTCTCCGTGACCCTGAAAAGGATAAAGCGGTTGAAGATGGATGGATGGATGGACACACACACACACACACACACACACACCTTGAATATGGACTCCATCTGATTTCTGCAGTTGATTTTTGGTTTCTGTTTTTGGTTTCTGTGGATAAATAAACATTGTAAATTATTCTTTTTTTTTTTAAACCTCAGCACACATCCTACAGCTCTGGTCCACACAGCTGTGATATCTGAACCCCTGAAACTCCACACACACACTCGGCTCTTATCATGGGAGAACTGGCTTCGGGCACAGGAAAGGCAGCAATGGCACTATAATGTGTGTTTCCAGTTGGGACAATTTGCACCAGGAGATAAAGCACTTGTTTACCTTCTCACCTCTAGCTCGTAATTACTTATGATTACTGACAAGCAACAAGAGTCCTTCAAGGTCACATGTTGGGTTGGGGAAGTCGGCTATGAGAGGGGATAAATACGGTAGATTCACCACCACAATTTCCTCAGACAGTGGTGGTTCCTGTTGCTCTGGCAATGATGGTGGCAGAGAGAGATGAGCTGTGGCTCAGTGCATAAACAGTGGATCTCACTCAGAACCCATTTGGACACCATCTCTAATCCTCGTATGGAGCAATTTGGACACTAGGTTAGGTTTGGGTGTTGCACTGATCTAATGGAACACAACACTGAGGCTCCTCTGACCTCTAACCACACCCCCTTTGTGTGTGTCCAGCCGTACTGCTTACAAGAACACAAAAGAAAAGTGGTTCAGAATGAGTTGTGAAAATGCTAGCTATTAGCATTAAATAAATCTGTCCTACAGTGGCTGGAACAGCCCAAGCTTGAGTGTTCAGTCATGCCTTGTACTGACGAGCTTCTGGAACGCCTGGGTACAGCTCGTTTTTATTCTATCCTGGAGTTTACCAAGGGCTATTGGCAGATTCCCTTATTGACAAACTTTTCCTTTTCTACCCAGAAACCACAGGGGTGATAACTTTTGCACTCACGTGTAGGCATAGCACAATATATTAAACCTACATGACACAAGACTAGAATAAGTGAGAAGAAGAGAGGAATACCTTTCCACAGAGGATGTTCCATCTTTAAAGTTGAGAGGAATGTGCATTGAGCGGTCACTCTTATAGGACACACAGCTGGATACAGGTGAGAAACGCCTTTCCTTAGTTTCACTGGAACGAAGAAAAAGTTGTTTTAGATATTTTATCTATAAATATAGTGATTTATATCTTAGGATGACATTATGTATATACAGCTACAGAATTTCATACTTCTTTACATATCCTCATTTGAAAGGAGCCATGTCCAGAGCGCAGTCAGTCATTACACTGCACATCTGGAGCAGAGCAGAATAAACACCTTGCTTGAAGGACTCTCAGGGGCTTGGTATCTTGGCAGTATGGGATTTATATTTTCAACCTTCTGATCAGTAGTCTAGAGTCTCGAGCACTGAGACACCACTGTCCTAACTATGCTAGTATACACTTACTGTTAGAAAGGCTTAATACCCTAACAGTGTGCTGGGCTTTAATGACTAAGTGCTTATTAGAACCGCTGGCTCCTTTAGGCCAAGACACCGCCATTATGAGCGGCTTTAGAGAGGAGAACACATGGGGCTCTCCTGGATGTGGTGCAACTAGCAAACAGACATATTTTTGGGAGAGGTGCTGTCCAAAGTAAATTTACTAAAATGTAGTAAAAGTTTCACAGTCAGTTATGTTGTGTAACTATATCATTAGAGAGAAATTCATCAAATCCATGTTCCAAATCAGATGCCAGAGTGATATAGCTGGTCCATTGCTCCTTTATTTAAAGCCTCCAGAGTGCCAAATGGGGTACAGATCTGTGCCATCAACGTCCCAGTGACTGAACATCATGACGTGATCGAGGTATTTAGTGGCCACGTGGCCTGCTAAACTCCTGGTGCCTTACAAGGTAGATAATTATGTGCTGGAGTGCATTATAATGCATTAAAAGTACATGCTCGACTACTTCTAAAACTTCCTTCATTTAACACCATCTCATATCTCATCTTATGAATAGGAAGAACATGAATAAATGTGAATAGAAACAAATGAGAGGCTGTGATTTTAATGAGCAGGATAAAGGAATACCTTTCCACAGAGGATGTTCCACCTTTAAAGTCGAGAGGAAGTATCATTGAGCGGTCACTCTTAAAGGCCACGCAGCTGGATACAGGAGAATTTGACCTTTCCACAGTTCCACAAAAGAACAGAAAGAAAGGTATTTAAGCAGTTAATGTAGTAAATTGTAGAGACCTCGGGATGCTAAACCCCTTCAAACTGTATAAAGACACATCCAAACCTGTCACTTCCCCTTACTGCCATCAGAGGTCTCTGTTTCACCTTTCTCCTTTTTTAAATTGTCATTAATTGTTACATTACTCTGACTTCATCACACAACTCTACTGGTCTTGGTTCTGTTGGTTCTGTTCACAGAGATTTCCGGACCTGTTCTTTCAGTTTAACAGTTTTATTTTTTTAAACACACTCGTATACTTCCTACTTGCATACATTTGATCATAACATGTAAAACCCTCGCATTTAACCGTTACCAGTATGTTGCTAGTTCACTACTAGTTTTCAGATTTGGTCCCATTTGTTGACCATTTATTAAGTGTCTCACGATACTCATTTTTAATTTTTTTTTCTTAAGCATTCTTAAAACACTGCTTAAAAAAAATTAACATTAAATTCTGTACAATATTTCAGTCAGACCCTCCTCGATTCAGAACTTTTAACACATCCTTTATAAATTTAGGTTATTGCATGTAAATTTCCTTTTTTTAAATTTAGAACAATCAAAGGTATCAGTAGATTATATCACATTTTTGCATTCTACATGCTTACCTTTGGATCTTGTGCTGCTCCTCTTGATGACTCATTTCAGATGTTCTGAGTTCCTCACACTCCCCCGACATTATTTCAGAAAGTCTAATGTCTGCTGTCTCTTAGTATTAGTTTAACTGAGTCCTGCTGAGATAACAACAGGGGAATATAAAATTGGCATAAATAAATTACTAATATAGATACTGTAAAACCCCAATTGTATATATATATACCCAATTCCAAAAAAGTTGGGACGCTGTGCAAAATGTAAATAAAAACAGAATTCAATGGCTCACAAATTTCATGAATCCATATTTTATTCACAATGTAACAATAGAACGGAGGAAATGTACCATTTTAAGGGGAAAATAAGGTAATTTTGAATTTGATGGCTGCAACACGTCTCAAAAAAGTTTGGACAGGGCCATGTTTATCACTGTGTAGCATCCCCTCTTCTTTTAACAACAGTCCGTATATGTCTGGGATCTGAGGAGACCAGTTGCTGGAGTTTTGGGAGAGGAATGTTGTCCCATTCGTCTGATACAGGATTCTAGCTGCTCAACAGTCCTGGGTCTTCTCTATTTTATTTTTTGTTTCATGATTGTTTTTAGTTAGCTAGTTACAATTACATTTATATAACGGTTTTCTAGACACTCAAAGCACGCTACATAGTAAGGGGGGAGATCTTCTCAACCAGCACTAGTGTGTAGCATCCACCTGGATGATCAAGATCAACATGGCGTTGAGTTTCACCAAAATACTGAGCTGTTATTTGATCTTCGTTCATCAGACAGCCAAGCCTAGTCTACTAGTGTCCTGGAGGACACTGCTGGAACATTAAATGAGTTTGACAAAACATTCTTTCAACCTCAACCAGGAATTGCAACAATTCATTATCCTTAATAAAAACAGGTGAAATCTAGGAGTGTTCATGGTGTTGTTTCAGTGGTTCCCTTGTTGGGTTTTTTCTTTGCTTCATATAAGCTGTATCTGGGTCTAAATAAGTTAGCTCCTCACTTTTCCTTCCATGTTGAAATTTATCCACATCTGAATCTTCGGATGAAATTGTGAGGACAAAACTGTTATAAACAGAACTATAATGTAGTGAGAACAAGGTTTGTCATAGAAAAATGATCATTCCCATCTGGTATTGTTAGAGCAAGTAAAAAAGGTCAGAGAACATCTGACACACTCACTAGCACAGTATTAATAAGTATTTAAATAGATATGATAGTTAATAGATATGATACATTTAATTTAAACTATTCCTGTCTATCTTGCCTCTGTGCACTATATCATACCTTCTGTATCTGCATCTGAGTGTTTATTTTAAACTGAGACACAATACCTAGGGAATTGGTCATCAATTTCTTCTGAAGACATCTGTGGAAGAAATAGCCTTAACATGAGCTTCATTTCTTAATTGAATGTGAATTCAATCATAGATATAATCTAAATAGGTGATGTGTTTTTATTTTCATTACTCCTGCACTGCCTGACCTTTGAAAATTTAACATGTTTGACTTTCTTTTCAACTAGTGTGCTGGTGGAGAGCATGGTGAAAATCCATGTTCCTATATTCATACGTTATGTTAGATGCCACACTCTCCCAGGTTGAAGGTACTTCATAAAAAATCATAATGAAATGAATTTAAAAAACTAAATATGAAAATGAATCAAGACAGATCCAAATAAACAGTTCCAATGAACAGTAAAGCTACATGTTCTCTTCCTCTAACTTGTTCAGTACTTGTAATACAGATTAAATATGTGTGGGCAGATGATGTAAACTATGCATCTGGTCCAATGTTATTTGGGAACAAAGAGCAAGCTGAATTTTCTCAACATAAATGTTGTGTGTAGTTTGTTATCAGATTGTCTAGATGTACATCACACGTCTGATGAACGAGATTTCCTCTCCCGTGCTGTAATGATGGCTGGAAACTAGGACTTAATGGCATATACTGTAGAAAGGTCATATAGAACATAGAGAAATCTCATTTAGCGCTTTGGGAATTAAGTCACCTTTCACGTTGCCTTTTATTCTGATCACAACCAGACAGTTATATTGTTTCTGAGTTTAGTCTTTGTTTAGACCTTGTTGATGCTGAAGAAGCAAAAATATAAGGATCCCTTAACCTTCAGACTAATGATTTGCAATGTCTGAACACAATTCTTGAAAAGAAACATGTATAATGAACTTGAAAAGGTAGAAAGGGGGTCTATGAATTAGTTAATGTGTGGTAAAATTAGTCATAAGCAGCAGGATGGTTCTTTCAGTATGGATACATTCAGGGTCTCTGTCTCTCTTTATATCGCTATTAAAGTAGTGCTTATGTAACGGTATGGTATGGTTAGTGGTTAGTGGGTATGGAAAATATTCCATAATTTTAATGTGTAGAATTACACAAAAGGAAATTTATACCTGATGTAGCTGTCTATTTGTGTGAGTACTTTCCCTTTTAATTGTCATGATGTCATTGGTCTGTGTAATTTCCTGTTTTGGCTCCTCCTGTTCCGTTTCACATTATGGTTGAATGGGAGAGGTAGGTTTAATTTTGAGTTCTCTCTGTGTGTATAATGCTATTTTATTTATCTGTGTGATTATTTTTGTTGTTTAACCCTCCTTTTTTGAGTGATTTTGATGTGATGTGACCATCGCACATCATGTTTAATTTATAGAGCACTGTTTAAGGGCGATTCACTCAGGGAGACTGCTTGTTTGTGTCATCAGGTATGGTTTTTGTTCTATATTATTTTAACTTGTTATTTGGGTGAATTCTTCCCCTTTCGCATTATGGTTGAATGGAAGAGAGCACAGTTTAAGGGTGATTCACTCATGGAGACTGCTTGTTTGTGTCATCAGAATGAATGAAGAGTCGACCCAGTTGCCGTCTGCCTATTTTTAGTTTTTTTTTTGATAAAATAAAACACAACGCAGACTACAACCAGTTACACTTAAACAGATAAATAGCAGACAAATATACATATAGACAGTTTTATTTTGTACATGAATACCGACTTAATCTTCATCTGTCATCATTCCCTGTTAAAGAAATCTGTCTCCACCTAATAAAACAGTTTAAGTCACTAACCAAAGTAAGTATACAAACTGAAGCTATGATAAAAGAACCAAAAACAATTAACCTTTCTTAAAGAAATTCCTAAATCCTCTGACCAAGTATATGTCTGTGCCATCTGTTTATTAAATAAATGCCGGTCCTTCGGGCTGAAAAAGAAGGATCAGTATATTCTGCAGTAGTTTGGCACTGTGACTCAAAAAGTTGTTTTTCATCAGACATCTGAAAGCTAACTACTGTCCCAACTGTCACTAACTCCTGTCCCAACTGCGCCTACCTATTGTCCCAACTGTCGCTAACTACTGTCCCAACTGTCGCTAACTACTGTCCCAACTGCCCCTAACTACTGTCCCAACTGCCCCTAACTACTGTCCCAACTGTCACTAACTACTGTCCCAACTGCCCCTAACTACTGTCCCAACTGCCCCTAAATACTGTCCCAACTGTCACTAACTACTGTCCCAACTGCGCCTAACTATTGTCCCAACTGTCGCTAACTACTGTCCCAACTGTCACTAACTACTGTCCCAACTGTCACTAACTACTGTCCCAACTGCGCCTAACTATTGTCCCAACTGTCGCTAACTACTGTCCCAACTGTCACTAACTACTGTCCCAACTGTCACTAACTACTGTCCCAACTGCGCCTAACTATTGTCCCAACTGTTGCTAACTACTGTCCCAACTGTTGCTAACTACTGTCCCAACTGCCGCTAACTACTGTCCCAACTGCCGTACAATACTGAAAATGCTCTTACACTTAAGAGGTCTGAATGGCAGACCTTGTTAAATAATATTATGTTTTTTCCTTATAATGTCTTATATTTTATAACATATATTCTTAAATATCTTGTATTACTTTTGGCCTTTTCTTATACGTTCACATGGGAGAAGAGGGGTCAATGTTGGTGTGAAGGTGATCCTGCACAAGGACATGTCTTTGTAACTGTAAGTGACAAGTCAACTTAATCCTTCACATGGTATTCATACCATGTCGTAAGTTTCTGCTACTCTATGGATCATGCTGAAGTTTGAACAAAATGATGTTAATATCCGCAGCAGTAGTGTACAAGTCATTTCTTCCTCATTTGTTTATTAACTTTTATTGTATGCCTA
This sequence comes from Ictalurus furcatus, assembly GCF_023375685.1. NCBI lineage: Eukaryota > Metazoa > Chordata > Actinopteri > Siluriformes > Ictaluridae > Ictalurus > Ictalurus furcatus. The sequence goes on along the minus strand of NC_071258.1, from coordinate 35,880,535 downwards.
AATGCAATAAAAGTTATTTGCCAGATTCAGATGCTCCTAAACAAATTGTTATAAAGTATGGGTTTGTAATTTATCAGCAAAGACTGTACTGTCATTTCTAATATAATGCATTAAATATGGAAAAATAACCACTGAAATATTTCAGAGAAAATTTTTACGCTAGTTTACACTAAATGTCTAATATTCTGTTCTGTTGGAAATATGCCTAAACTGTTAAATTATTTTGGAACCTTTAAAAATAACTCGCCTGCTTCTATACCTTTGGCTTATAGTGTACATGACTGTTCACTGTCATAAACCCATACAAGGAAATAAACAGTAATAATTTTGACTCCAGATCAGGAGAGGGTAAAGACAGACTGGTGATCTGATCTATATTATATATGCATTCCTTAGATAACGCCTCTGAGGACCATGTTGGGATTTTCCCAAGTTGAAGTAGAACTCCTAAGCAGATCAGCACAATTACTCTTGTTTACTCTTTCCATGACATTGTGCTCTTTGCCTGACAAAGACATTCATAAAACATATTTGACAGTTGGGGCCTACTTCTAAAATCACCAGATACCAAAATGTACAACAGGTTTGTCCTGCTGCCACCACAAAATAAACATGTTTAAACGTTAAGTAATGAAGTCACGGAGGGTGTGTACATTTTTCACATTACATGAAGGGTGGGGATCCTTATAGACTGTAGAACAGAAATGTACTCTGTGTGTCTCCACCGATTTATTTCACATTGCAGTACAAATTCTTCTTTTTTACCATTATGCACGAAACACCCGTTTCTTTTAAAACATTATCTTTAAAAGTTTTTTCGACCTGTCACATCACAGCCAAACCGTGACTCTGTTTCCCAGGAGGCACCGCGAACGACAAACATGGCCGCTGAGGACTACACTTCACACACACGCATGCGCTCGCCTTCCCCAGAGTTATAACTACACACACCTGCACCCAATCTCTCTCTCTCTCACACACACAGCATATAAGAGACTTTGGGAACAATAAGACTTTGCGAAGTAAATGTTCAGCTGACTTGTTCTCTACAGTTCTCATTTTTGATAAGTGACGTTGACCACTGTTTCTGCTCTCGACTACGATTTCTGCCTTACCTTGATTTGTTTGTTTGCCTGATCGGCTGACCCCTGCCTGTTTCACGACCACGAACTTCGCCTGTCCCCTTTGGAACTATTACTTGGATTATATTGCGTTGCTCTGCATACCTGCATCTGCTTCCGTCTCCACCTACGAAACGTGACACTAACTTCTAAAGAACCCTCGGATTTAAGAGACGATCTTCGGAGTTGTTGACGCCCTGCTCAGGGTTAAACAACAACGTCTTTACAATATCTTCATGAAGAAATTGTCAAATTAACATCGTTTTTTTTCTTGGAGCAGAAGTCAGGTCCTCTCTCATTTCAGCATGTCCTCTTGTTGGTGAAATACACAACGTTCTTCTAGGGGTATTAGGATTTCTCGGAGCAGACATTGTAACAGATGGTCGAAGAGTTTCTTCTGTGTTTTAACTACAACGTCTTAACCATTATTTAAGCACTCTGAAGCACGATTCTCTCCTTAATACATTAACATATACACATTTGTAAGCATTCTGGTCAGTAAAACCCCCAGAAAACACACGTCTCTATCTCACACAGACAGACAACTTCCAGGAAAGATCACACATTCAGATCAAACAGTGTTACTAGAGGTCATAAATGTAAATGACTCGACTGTCAGCGAGTGAGGACATGGGATGTCACACCATAGACAATATCTTATGTATTTAGTGACAGTTCTGTGTAAGTATCCTCGTTGGCGAACCATTTTATGAAAACTTGTTTATACTTTAAACAAAACACATGATTCTTTTAAAACATCATCTTTTAAAGATTTTTACCTCCTAAAGAACCATGTTAAGAAGGTATGTAAAATATTTTTTTCATTTCTTCAGACATTGTCACCTCAGTCTCCACGAAGAAGAACGCCGATGGTTTAAGTGTTTTGGTTTTCATTTCAGTAAAAGAGAACAACGGTATCATACAACAGCGAGGGACTCTAGAAATTTTATACTCATCAGTGTTTTCTCAACAATGTAATCAACAAATGTTTCAATTATTTCATAAACAACATTCTGTTCATTTATATCCACAATTCTAATACAACTACCACATTCAATCATCATGTATTTTCTAACAGCACAGTTACACAAAACAGATCGACCGCATTAATACACACACGTATCATAGCTAATACACCATCATTTTATACACTTTCTTAAATCATCCAGATTCACCTAAACCATACTTAAACTTCAAAATCAAACAATACGTACCACAAAAAGTCATTTCAGAAACAAATAATCACTTATACCACAAAATGTGTACATTGTGTGTGGGTTAAAACTGTAAAAAAAAAAAAAAAAACATGGTTCACACCAAACTCTTTAACAAAAACATGTTTACACACTGTGTGTAAGAAACACAGCAGGACACACAGGTCTGTTAACTTCCCTCAGGTTAAGTTACTGCGTTACACCGCGTTATTCAATAAAGATTAAAGTCAACTGTGGAAGAGAACACAGAAATGTTCTTCATTTAGTAAATAATCCTAAAACTGACATATTACAGCTTTATATTCATGTACTCACTGCGATTCTGTTCCAAGAGCTTCGTGTTTTTCTCAACACAAAAATTACCTGCTTTCACTTTCACCTGACCACAGTCATATCAGGAGCAGAAAAGGTGGAGTTTCAACTACAACCTCTTACAGTATCTCTCTCTCTCTCTCTCTCGCTCTCTCTCTCCCACACATACACACACACACTGTTGGAAACTTTCTATTCTTTATTCCCTCAGATATGTAAAAGTATGTTTAGGTTATAGTTTGATTTCTGTCTCATGAACTTTACAGAATCTGTCTGTTGTGTACGTGCCAGTTTAACATGTCACCATAGGAACTTCGTCTTTTCTGTGTTAGGCGAACCATGCCATCACACCATATATGTTCAACAACTGCTGTACATTCTTGTATTGCCTAAGATGTTTTTCATGTATGTGGCCAGTCAGTTCAACTGTCATATTATTTCAACATCAGTAGGCCTATGCACGGCTATTTGTACCTATAAAAGCCTCTGCTATTCTACGAATAAATCGGACGTCTCTTTGAACTGCCCGGGTTGCCAGTGTGTTCATTTAGACTCTCCGGCGCCGTTTACACTCCGTGATAACCCACATGCGCTAGTTTTTCTATAGAGTAAATGAAGCAGAGGCAAGAAAGGCTGAGGGAGGAAAAGTGAAGATAAAGCTGTTATTTGCTTTATCCTTACAATTTGGTGTCAGAAGCGGGATTTCTCCAGACCAGAGTAAGTGATCATTTATTTTGTTCACTTCCCTGGTGTGGTGAATTTCCGAACTTTTAAATGGGAGTGATTGTCTGGGATTAGGATAATCTGTACTCTGTGAGCTCCTCTGTACGGTCACGCCCACGACTGCCTTATAATAGAAATAGCTATTATTTTCCAGTTTGCGCTTTTGTGGTTTATCAGGGAGTGTATTTTGTTTGTTTGTTTGTTGTTTGTTCAGTGTTAAGTATTTTTCCAGGCATGGGAGGGTCCTCTTCTACCCCTGCTCCTCCGTCAGAGGGGAATAATTCCTCGTGATTGGGCTGAAGCCGTTTCTGGGGGTTTATGTTTATATACTGATCTGTATCTTGATTGTTTGAATGGATGGCCAATGGCGTGTTCTCCCCAGTTACAAATGATATCTCTTCGCGGCTCTTTTGAACCTCGCAGTTCTAGCACAGATCAAACGGATGATTTATTCAATTCAATTCAATTAAATTTTATTTGTATAGCGCTTTTTACAATAGACATTGTCTCAAAGCAGCTTTACAGAAATATCAACATGATATTTATGACATGATATTTATGACGGCGAATGAGATCCAGATTGGCACAAACATTATAATGTTAAAACTAAATTATCTAAGGCGTTTATTGTTAATGAAAAAAACACCGCGCGCACTTACACGAAAACTAAATTTAAGATTCTCTGGCGGACTTCCGCACCTGTGCGAGTAGAGACACACACACACAGAGCCTCGCGCTTCAAAAGACACACCTACAACCAGGAAGAAAAAATCTCTCCTCTCCTCTCTCCTCCTGCTGTTCTCGCTGCTGCCGCTATGTGCTCTCGCGAGAACACGGACTCCGAGTCCGCTCTTCCTCTGCCGCCGTCTGAGCTGTTAAAGCTAACTAATGTAACCATGGCATGGCAAGCGAAAGGTAAAGAAGAAAAAGTCACCAGGTCCGAGGTTGAGTTGGCTGCCAGATTTTCTTTGGGTCTCAAGAACAAAGAGGATATGTATTCTGTATTCCATATCAGGCTAAATTGAAACATTCTAATCCTGTTTATGTAAAACAATATCCATTCTCTGAATCTAAAGTCTGCGGTATTGATGTTATTGTAAATTCATTACTACATCAAGGCGTATTAAAACCCTGTGTCAGTTCTTACAATACACCTGTTAATCCTGTTCCAAAAAACCAGATGGAACCTGGAGATTCACACAGGATTTACGCAGGATTAATGAGATTGTCATCTCTGTTTCACCTGATGTACATACCATTATTACTCTAATTCCGTCTCACCATGCATGGTTTAGCATGGTGGACCAGTGTTCTGCATTTTTTTTGTGTTCCGTGGCAGGAGAGACACAGCCGCTGCTTGCTTTCACGCATTGGGGACGACAGCTGACATGGACTCATCTTCCACAAGGCTTCATCGACTCACCAGCTGTGTTCTCACGAGTGGTCAGAGACTCATTACAAGATCCAAAGGTAGCTGATGACTCCTGTGTCCTGCAGTATGCAGACGATCTACTCATCACGTTGGAAACAGAAGAGGGCTGATGAACTGTAATCTGTCGTCTCTAAAGCACTTGGCTGTGAAGGGTTTCAAGGTGGCCAGAACCAAACTACAGCTCTGTAAAACTGAAGTCAAGTATCTAGGCTTCCTTCTTTCCAAAGGACAACAATGGCTCTCTGATGATCGTATAACTGTGGTCAAAACATCTCAGCTACCTGCAACCAAACAAGCAGTTCTAGCTCCTGATTGCTCTTATGACAAGCAGCTGAAGGCCGTGGTGGAACATTCTGATCCTCTATTGTCACCTGTCACACACATCCAAGACTGTGGCGGCCTTTGAACATCTCAAAACGGCATCTGTTCAGCACCCGCATTGGGGCTGCCCGATTACAACAAACATTTGTCTCTACACCCATGAACACTCAGGTGTGGCCTAAACATTAGACACCGTAGCTGCTGGACTCCCCGCGTGTCTGCGTGCAGTGGCTGTCAACACTCTTCTTGTCATGGATGCAGAACGATTGGTATTGTCTCATCCTTTGGTTTTATACACCACACATCAGGTAAAACAAGTTCTCTCAAATATTGAAACACAACACATGACTGCTCAACGTAGAAGTGGTTATGAAACAATTCTTTGTTTTACTGCAAATTCAATCATAAAGTGCTCAACCGCACAAGACACAATCCGCGTGGTCTTTATTGGTCCTAAATTCACAGAATGACACTGAGCCTGTAAAAAATTATCATGATTGTTGAACAGAAATCGTATCTTCGTGTAATATAAAAAGTAATTTATCTGATATTCGCTCTCACCTGAGTCTGCATTTTACGTAAAGGACAGAAAGTGACAATTTTCACTGATTCTAGTTATGCTTTTGGTGTAGCACATGATTTTGGACGGATTTGGCAACAACGTGGTTTCAGGTCTGCAGATGGGAAACCCATTTCACATTCCACATTAGTGGAGAGTCTTATTGCTGCCTGTTCACTTCCTCATTCCCTCGCCATTGCCAAAACCACGGCGCATCTTGTAGGTAACACTGTAGAAATGAAGGGGAATGCTTTACCTTCATGTGAGATTAATTGCTAAATCATAAAAGTCTTGTTCTTTCTTAGTGTCTGCTGTACATTTTTACACTAGCATTCTTTTACCCGGGGTAGATTTTTCATTGATGCAATCACATGCATCCCCAGAAGATGCTGAGTTCTGGCGGGCTCGAGGAGTAGTCCCAGACTCTGATGGCATCTGGTTTGATCAAGTAGGTTGTCTCGTCTGCCATATTATTTCAACATCAGTACGCCTATGCACGGCTATTTGTACCTATAAAAGCCTCTGCTATTCTACGAAGAAATCGGACGTCTCTTTGAGCTGCCCTGGTTGCCAGTGTGTTCATTTAGACTCTCCGGCGCCGTTTACACTCCGTAATATCCCACATGCGCTAGTTTTTCTTTAGAAGAAATGAAGTAGAGGCAAGAAAGGCTGACGGAGGAAAAGTGAAGATAAAGCTGTTATTTACTTTATCCTTACACACACACACACACACACATACACACACACACACACACACATGTATATATATATATATATATACACACACACACTCCACTTTATCTAAACACAGATCTAACAGGAGCAGAAACTACACATGCTCAAACACATAAATCATAAAGAGCTGTGTAGAATATGAAAAAAAAGACATTTCTAAGTGACACCGTGGTACAGTGGGTAGAGCTGTTTTGGATACAGGAAGAATCTGGGTAATCTGGTTCAGTGAGGAAACATCCTGTGTAGAAAACCCTCAGTGAACCAGATTCCACAGATTCTTCCTGTATCTATGTGGGTTTCCTCCCACTGTACAAAAACATGCAGGTATGGCAGATTATATGGCTGTGAAAAGTTGCCCTTAGGTGTGGATGTGTGTGTGTGTGTGTGTGTGTGTGTGTGATCACAGACAGTGAGAGATGGAGTCAGTGCGCCCTCTAGTGTTCCACTGTGAGCTGGATGAATAAATGACTGATAAAATGAACAAGATATAAACCTCTAATGAGGAAAAAAATACAAATATTCATAAACAGTTCATTAAAATAGTAGAATATTAACAACACTACATTTGAAGTATAGTTTCATCTGAATCACCTTCATATTTTAGGCCACACCTCTTACCTGAGTGTGATACAGTCAGAAACATCAGCAAGTCTGTCTGAGACACTAAACGCCTCCACAAAGCGATTAGAGACGCCACTGTGAGAGGATTTACAGTGGGTATAAAAGTCTACACACCCCTGTTAAAATGGCAGGGTTTTGTGAAGTAAAAGAATGAAACTAAGATAAATCATGTCAAAACTTTTCCCACCTAAAATGTGAAATTGCAAAGTATACAAATAAAGTGAAAAACAATCAGAAACTTTTCAGAGAAAAAAAAAAACTTACAATAGCCTGGTTGCATAAGTGTGCACACCCCTAAACTAATACTTTGTTGAAGAACCTTTTGATTTTATTACAGCACTCAGTTATTTTGTGTAACAGTCTATCAGCCTGGCACATCTTGACCTTGGCAATATTTTCCCGCTCTTTCTTCTGAAAATATTCTAGATCTATCAATTTGTAAGCGCATCTCCTGTGCACAGCCCGCTTCCGGTCATCCCACAGATTTTTAGATGGATTCAGGTCTGGACTCTGGCTAGGACATTCAAAAACATTCATCTTCTTTTGGTTAAGCCGTTCCTTTGTTGGTTTGAATGTATGCTTTGGGTCATTGTCTTGCTAAAATGGGAAATCCCTTTTCATCTTCAGCTTACTTGAAGACAGCTGAATGTTTTATACTAAAATTGGTATTTGTACCTATTCATGATTCCCCCACCTTGATAAAAACCCCAGTTCTGGCTGAAAAAAGCAGCCCTAAAGCATGACGCTTCCACCACCATGTTTCACCATGGGGATAGTGTTCTTTTGGAATTATGGAATTATTATACCTTTTGGAATTGGTCTCATTAGAACATAACACATTTTGCCACATAGTTTGGGGTGATTTATTTGAACTTAGATGTTTGAGAAAGGGCTTCTGTTTAGCCACTGTACCCCATAGCCCAGACATAAATAATACAAGAGATTGTTGTTGCATGCAGAGAGTAATCAGTACTTGTCAGATATTCCTGTAGCTTCTTTAATGTTGCTGTAGGTCTCTTTGCAGCCTCCCTGGTATGTTTTTGTCTTCTCCTTTTATAAATTTTGGAGGGACATCCTGTTCTTGGTGATGCCATTGTGGGTACTCCAGTTTCTCCACTTGTTGATGGCTTTCACAGTGTTCCATGGTAAAGTTCCATTGGAAATTCTTTTATACCTCTCTCCTGATCGATATCTTTCAAAAAGTAAGATATCATACACGCTATGTAAGCTCTTTGTGGACTAGGACTTCAGTAGTCACATAAAACCAAGAAGATGTCAAGAAAATTAAACAGAAACAGCTGATCTTTACTTGGGGTTAATCGGAATAATTTCATTGATGACAGCTGTATGATAAGTACATCCCCAATTCCAAAAGGTTGGGACAGTATGGAAAATGCTAATACAAACAAAGAGGAGTGATTTGTAAATGTACTTTGACTTGTATTTAAACAAAAAAAAAAAACATATAAAAAGAAGGTATTTGATGTTTTACCTGATCAAATGCGTAGTTTTTTTAAGATAAAGGTTTATTTTGAAATTGATGCATGCAACACATTCCAATAAAGTTGGGACAGGGGCACTTTAGGACTAATAGTGATGTGACAAGTAGAAATAAGAAGGTGATGTGAAACAGGTGAAGTAATCGTCTAATCATAGTATATAAGGAGCCTCCAAAAAAGGTCTAGTCCTTCAAGAGCAAGGATGGGTCGAGGCTCGCGGATCTGCCAACAGATGCATCAGCGAATAATCCGACACTTTGAGAACAACATTCCCCAAAGACACATCGGTAGGATTTGGGGCATTAAATTCACAAAGTAAAACATCAAATAATGTGTTCATAATGTTTTCAATATAGTACAGGCTGAACTGAATTGACTCCTTGTTTTTTTGTGTGTGTATGTATGTTTTTTTTTTTTTTTTGCATTTTCTATACTGTCCCAACTTTTTCGGAATTGGGGTTGTACTTTTGAACATGAGATTGAATGTGATTAGTTCATTCTGAACACAGCCACACCCCCAATTATAAAAGTGAGAAATCCTGCACTGATTTGGCTTCAGCTCTCGGTACAAATCCATCACACATCAGAGAGCTGGATCTGAGTGAGTGTAAACTAGGAGATTCAGGAGTGGAGAAGCTCTGTGATCTACTGAAGAAACACGAGTGTAAACTGGAGACACTGGGGCGAGTAACTCAGTGATGAAACACACTGAATTGAGATCACAATCTTTACAGTTATGTTTCCTGATGCAAAATATAAAAACTGACAAGATCTTCATCTCTATATTACTTTAACAGCTGTGTTTGTGTTTACATTCACTAGGAGTTCATTAATCTACATCATTACCTCCCTCTCTGCAGGTTAAAGAAGTGCAGTATAACAGATAGAGGCTGTGCTTCTCTGACTGCAGCTCTGAGGTCCAACTCCTCACATCTGAAAGAGCTGGATCTGAGAGAGAATCAACTAAATGATTCAGTTACAAAGCAGCTCTCTGAGATACTGAAGAGTTCAGGAGGAAAGCTGATGAAAGTAAACACACACAGTACTGAATGTGTATTTTCTGTAGAAGAATGTCATGTAAGAGTAATGTAATTAGACAAATCAACCGCATGTAACAATAACAATCTTACTGTCAGAAGCACAGAGGATAAACTTTCATAATTCAGAATCCGAACTAAACCAAAACAACAACTCATCACTTCATGCTAATAACTAGCTCTGATTTAATAGAAGTGCACTTTGATCTGATCTGTTACTGTTCTACACAGAAATACCACTGCAGTTTTCTTTTCATTTTAGCTGGACTAACAGGATACACCAGTCCATCATGCTCTTAACTAACTCACTCTCATACAGAAAGGGATTAATTTGCCAGCTCTCCCGAGGGCTTGAAACAGGACAAAACTATGGCAGTGTGACGCGCCTTTTATTCTCATCCTCATTGATTTCATATTTTATATTTTCTACATCCTTCTAAATCCCAAAGATTTTCTAACAGCACCAAAGCAACAAAAAAAAGCACTTACACCTCCAAACCATATAAAAAAGGTACGTCTGAATTATAGTGACGTCTGAATTATGAGTGTTACTGTCATGTAATAGATTTGGAGATGGATGCACATGCAGTTAAGAGCTTTATTGAAGAGAGGCAGGAAGACAAATCTAAATCATAAGGCCAAACCGTGGTCAAAAACAAGTGGCGGGTTCAGGTGAACGGCAAATGGGCATAAACTGGGCTAAAAAGAGAATCCGAAAACACGAGGACAAAACAAGATCAAAACCATGAAACGTAGAACACAATGAACAAGGCTTGGAATCGCACTGGCGGCAAAACACAGAAACGGTACTTCAGGTGTAATAAAAAAGCCTCTACTCTCATCCAAAAACAAACTTGAGCATCTTCAGTTTGCCAGACACTACTGGAACTTCAAATGGGATCGGGTTCTATGGTCAGATGAAACCAAAATAGAGCTTTTTGGTAATAAACACCAGAGGTTGTTTTGGAGCACACAGAGAGGTAGCCATATGGAAGAGTACCTCATGTCCACGATTAAATATGGAGGTGGATCTTTAATGTTTTGGGGCTGTTTTTCCAAAAGAGGACCAAAACGCACAAGTTGTTTTCATCACAGAGGTTCCAGGTTTTGAAGCTGTGTGTCCTTACAGATGTCGAATCTGTCTCGAGAACCTTGGCCTTCAGCTCCTGAGACCATGGTTGCAAGAAAGAGCGCAAGTATCAAGACTTCCGAGAGCATCCCAGAGTGCACTGAAACTCTGTGGTTTTGTGAAACACAACCCCCATGAAGAAGAACAAACAGGTGGTACAGAAGGTGCCACATTTACCCATCATCACTTGATCCAAAACAGTGGAGCGTTGCTGTGGGTGTGGCCAGCCATGCTGCAATGACCACCAGAGAGTCAGTGTCATTTATGACTATTGTTCTCATAGAAAAAAACAGCCTACTAATAAAATTCCACAAATTAGAAGTCAATTTACAAAGAGTGCCCAAAAATGTTGATGTGCGATAGTTTCATTGATTACGAATGTGTTTCATTCATTGTGTAAATGAAAATGTTTTATATTTAAATGTGTTTTTGTTTTCGTATTGTTGATGAAGACATTTGATGACAAATAAAATGTCAAAATATAAGGAAACGTGCTTTATTTTATTATTTTGTAATGTTAATAAAATATTAGGGCAGTTTTATACTATTGGGGCAGTTTAGAGATCCATCCGTGTTAGATATATACTCCGGCTCGCTAAAGATCTGAATATTTAATAACTATTGGCCAAACATTTATATGTTTAAGGGTTAATATGTCTTCAATATGGAAGTTTGTTTATGTAACCAGATGAAGGAGTGAAGAATGTGTGTTTAATAAAATAAATAGTGACAGCTGGATTGTGAGAATGTAATGTAACCCCAGCAATATGCTGATTTAATGACTGATCTGTTTTTAATAGCGGCTATTTGGTAAGTTTCAGAAGCATTACTTGCTTTTCTCATTTTAAAATAGAATTTTGTACTGAAATTAGGGCTGCAACGAAGGATTATTTTGATAATCGATTAATCGGATGAATAATTTTTCGATTAATCAATTAATCAGATAAAACGCTAACCTTTTTTTCCAATGAGATTTTGTTTATTGTAACGAAATAAACCCCCAAATCAGGATATTTCTGTGTGTACTTTTAAAAAATGCAAAAGGCACATACAGTTTTACTAATATAATCTTTCATTTTTACATTTAAACCTTAAATAAAACATTTGTCTACAGTTTGTCCAGTTTTAAGCAGCAAAACTTTAAATAATATACAAAATAAAAATAATCCAATTTTTTTTTTTTTTTTTTAAATATATAGGACAGCATCTGTTAAAGTGGCTGCTTGTTGAGGAGCGCATGGGGGATTTCTCCTCTGAACAAATTCACTCGTGGAGAGATGTTTCTTTCTGAAATAATAAAAAAAAAAACAGCAACTGAGTATGCAAGAAGCAATTTATATGTAAATGAATATTTTCATTGTTTATAATGATAATTGCTGAAGACAAGTTGACATCCATGATTAATATAAGAAATCTAAATAATATATAATTAATACATGTTTTAAACTTTTTTGTTAAATTTCTTTTACACAGACATGCTGTACTTCAGATGTGACAAAATAAACCAAAAATATCTCAAATATATAATTCATTCATTTAATGTATATAACATAGTAGAGCTGCAGCAGATGGCATTTGAAACACAGATCAAAGGTAACTGTAGCAGACACACAGAGAAACGCAGCAAGCTCACAGGCTTGTTTAAAAGGACAGGAACAATTATACACTCACGCATAAGCATTCGATGGAAACCACTACAGTGACTACAAAATCTTTTACTGCTGCTGTTATCACCTGCCTTTAGATTTACTGCTTGACTTTGTTCACACCGTTTTAATTGAACCTGTTTCTGTGGTAGCGCGATTTTAATCCATCAATATGCTGCACAACCTGACGCTCCAGACAAAATACATCTAGTGTGACTGTCCCGAAGTTATAAACAAAGCTGTTTACACAACAGCATGGGATTAAACTAGACTACACCATTTCACATCTTCATATAATGTGGATCTTCTCAGGTTTGTTCTTATGTGCTGATGTTCCACCTTCGTGTTTCTGTTTCACGTGCTCGTGCATCACTGTGGTCCTCCCGTGCCGCACGAGCTCAGCTTTGAAGAACATGCACGTTACCGGCTTCTTTGCTGCATTTAATGTAAAATGCTCCCAGGCCTCAGAGGACTTGGGGCGCACACTTTTTTTTCTGTATTCTCTGACATTTCACACGTGTTTCCGCCCGTGTTTTCATGAAAGCGATGTCATATGTAAACGCCCCCCTGTGACGTCAGCAGACCAAATGATCGATAATGACATTCGTTACCGACGATTTTCATAATCGATTATTATCCATTTTATGTATTAGCTGTTGCAGCTCTAACTGAAATAAATTTGTATTGAACTGAAAGAGATTGTAATTGTTACACCACGGCCAGCAGATGGCACTGTGGCTCGGCTCCTGACGAGTCACGTGACATTATTTTGTGAAGGGACTTTAATTTGCCCCAGGTGTCCATGTTTTGGGGTGATTAGGTTTTCTATTTAAACGCCTTGGTTAGTGAGCACTTCGCTCAGTATTATAGTTTGTATTGTTTGTTTCCATGCCTTGAATGATCTCGTTATATGCCACGATTCCGGTTTCTCGTTTTCTTTGGTTGTGAGTCACGTGGTTAATAAAGACTTTGATCTGCACCTGCATCCGCCTCCAGTCCCGATCCGTTACAGTAATGTTGTACCTGAATAAAGTAGTAAATATCCATATTAGGGGGAAAATATATTAACATAAGGGTTTAGTCAGTTATCTTAACTAGCTTAAATACAGTAGCATTAACATTTATTCATCTAGCAGCTCCAGGCTAACTTTACTGTACTCAATATACTCATACTGACATCAAGTACCTTATTACACACATTATGTAGTGATTTAACTCTGTGTATTAGTCATTCTAACAGATTATACCTTTTATTTACTTCATTTATACTTACAGCTGAGGGGAAAACTCCAAACTTCACTGTCACAATACATTCAAAACCAATTAAAATACTATAAACTCTTAGTTCTTAGGAGGGAGATTTTTTTTTATTAAAAAATAAAAGCTCAATATGAATCAATTTGTTTCAATGTCTTTATTGCAGGAAATGTACAAAGGGCATGTTTCACGTGTTCCACATACTGCACGTGTCATTTTAACAAGTTTACACACATTAAATGTGATTATGAACATGTGACCACATCTTACTTTTAAATGCGTTACACTGTATACACACATCATTAACATACAGACATATTCATGTGTAAAATCTCTAACAATAACGGTATAGTTCACTGTTTTGAGGAGGAAAATAAACATCTGAATGTACACTCATCTCTCCTTTTTGTATGTTGTGTACTGTATAGAAAGTGTGATCTAGTACTATTTGTTTTTGGAGGTGGGAGTGCTTGTGTAGCCCCTGTTTTGTTGCCTCTGTGTATTACTGGTGTTATTGACTTGCCCACTCTCTCCTATTTATTTGTTAAATAAATTAATGATTCTGATGACTTTCCTCCTATTCTGTTCTGTGATGTTATATAAACTGCCTGAAGGCTGACGTTCTGGGCTTGTGGAGTCAGTGACTGTCCCACTGCTGCCCTGGTTCTGCTGAGTGTAATCATCATCCACACTGTTTCCTACATTACTGTACATGCTGTTTCCTACATTACTGTACACGCTGCTTCCTCCATTACTGTACACGCTGCTTCCTACATTACTGTACACACTGCTTCCTACATTACTGTACACACTGCTTCTTACATTACTGTACACGCTGCTTCCTCTCTGGTGCGTCTAGTACTACTGTGAAGATCCGTTTCACTCGTGGATTAATTATATCTGTAAAATCAAAACAGAACAATAGTTTCAGCACTGTACCCTGTATCATTTCTCTTAGCCAGAAGCTATAGTATATCTGTACTTTATTATTAAAATCATATCTCAATAGTTTAACTACATAAACACAAGAAATATGGCATAAAAGTAGAATAAACATGAAGGATGAGATTAGAAGTGCAGTGGTATTTCTGTGTAGAACAGAATCAGATCAGGTCAAAGTGCACTTCTATTAAATCAGATCCTCAGAAAGCTATTAGCATGCAGTGACGAGTTACTGTTGGGTTTAATTCTGATCCTAAATACTGAAGGTATATTCTGTGTGCTTCTGTCAGTACGATTACCAACATGCTGCTGATTTCCATTTACATTACTCTTACACAACACTCTTACACTTGCATTATATTCTACAGAAACTACACATTCTGTACTGTGTGTTAAGTTTACTGACCGTATCTGTCCTCCTGAACGCTTCAGTAACTCCTCGAGTTGTGTGACTGAATTTCCCAGTTTATTACCTCTCAGATTCAGATCTTTCAGATGTGAGGAGTTTAACTTCAGAGCTGCAGTCAGAGCAGCACAGCCTCTATCTGTTATACTGCACTGATATAACCTGCAGAGAGGAAAGTTTTTAGTTTCTTTACCTCACAGGATTAAATAATGATGATGTAGGCATGTATGTAACAGTGAGATGCAGAAATATAATAGTAAAGTACTTGTCTACATTGTTATTGTGTATTATAAAGATCTGTGTACGGTCTGTGAAAGACAACTCTAAAGTGTAATCCTGCATCATTATAAAGCTTCATTCAGTGTGTTTCATCACTGAGTTACTCACAGCAGTGTCTCCAGTTTACACTCGTGTTTCTTCAGTAGATCACAGAGCTTCTCCACTCCTGAGTCTCCTAGTTTACACCAACTCAGATCCAGCTCTCTGATGTGTGATGGATTTGTACAGAGAGCTGAAACCAAATCAGTGCAGGATTTCTCATTTACATGGTTCCATAATCTGCAGAAAAGGAAACAGTGTTTATTCCAACATTAGAGAAAGAAAGGATATAGAAATGACTGAAGTAAGAACACGAACACATTTCTAAATCTCTGGTTTCTGTTCTTCTATCTTATATTCTTTCTTCTGGTTTTTACCAGACTCATAGGGCTGGGTGATAACTAAAATAATAATTATAACCATTAGGGGTTTAACAATATACAACATTTAAATACGATACGATTTCAATACAGAAAAAAGCACTGCCTGAATATGTGCCTTAGGCTTCCATTTTTAATTGATGAAAATATTTCAATTCAAAATGTCGGATAAAATAAAAAATTGTCGGACACAATGTCCGGTAAAAATATTAACAGGAAGCAGACGTTAGATAAAGTACACTCGCAACTGCAGACCTACATAAGATCTCTGTCTGCGCTAAATACCTGTTTTAAAGTTTCTCTCCATTTTTTGTTTTTTTAGCGGACCCATTTCACACACACACACACACACACACACACACACACACACACACACACACACACACAGACGCACACGCACACTTACAGCCAAGTAAAGCGTTACAGCCGAGCTGCGTTGTTGTTACGTTGTAGGCAAGAAGATGGAGATTAAAGTAATATAAGGTTGGAGTCTGTAATTTACACACAGCTCAGAAACCAAAATAAAACCCTTTTTGACACAGATTTGATGAGAACAAGGAGAAACTTTGCTGCAGATCGTCACTCGTAAATGTGGTGATGTGGTCAGAAGTACACGCTGCTCGACCTTGTGTAATAACATAAAAAGTCCATGTTACATTTCGCCCTGCGTTACGTCGTTCCCCGCTCTCCCCTACAATAATCACACCTTAATGCTGGTGTTTACGTGATCAGTTCACACTCTTAGAATCGTAAAAACACAACATCAAATATAATGTAAGAAAATGAAACATGCTTAAGCTGTTACTGGTGTGACTCACAAGGGGGTGTGTCTGAAGCACAAGGGGGTGTGTCTGAAACACAAGGGGGCGTGTCTGAATCACAGGGGCGTGTCCGAAGCACAAGGGGCGTGTCTGAAGCACAAGGGGGCGTGTCTGAATCATGGGCTTTTCTTATTCCGATGTTATTTAGTCGTTCTGTCAGAGTCACGTAGCTCTCTGTAGCACTACATGTGTTTCTGAGTCCTGCATTCTCCACTACTGAATATGAACTTCACAATCACTGCACTGACTTCTCTCTGTCTCTGTGTGTGTGTGTGTGTGTGTGTGTCTGTGCGTGTGTGTGTGTGTGTGTGTGTGTGTGTGTGTGAGTGTGTGTGTGTGTGTGTGTGTGTGTGATATTAACTCCAGTGTATTTGACACGTATTTGACAGAATTTTCCAGCT
>NC_071258.1:35798661-35858661 GCF_023375685.1 Ictalurus furcatus | reverse complement strand
TTTCAGAGCTTCAGCCAGAGCAGCGTATCCTTCCTCTGTTATACTGCAGTCTGAAAGTCTAAGAGGACAAATATCTGTTATTATTTCATCTTAAAGCTTTGAATATAACATTTTCTATCTAAGATTTAGTTTAAGATGAATTTCTGAATTCCCCTACCAAGAAAAATGAATGTCTTTATATTAAGCCTTTAAAGTGATCCTCTATTTTAATTTGACTGAGAAAGACTGTAAAACAACCAAAGTGCTAATGATGTACTCCACTACGCCAAACATTTGTTTTTTAACTTAGTGTCACCTCGCACCTACTTTATTTCTTCAATTTCTTCATTTGAGGTAAAGTAGCTCCCTCTTTATCTTGAATCAAGAGAGGCTATAGGGGCATTAAAAAAGCTACTCCAAAACACGGTACAAGCAAATACACTAACATTCTATTAACACTCTCTCTCTCTCTCTCTCTCTCTCTCTCTCTCTCTCTCTGTGTTAAATAAAATCATCTCAGCTACTGGGAAGTTCATATCTGGAGATCATATTTTGAGATACAGAGAGCTGTGGGTCTTTAGCCAACAGCAGAATTAGTCCCTAAATTGAAACCAGCAGGATTGAGAACTGTTATCACAAAGTTTGAAGCACACAGTTGTACAGAATGTATCTGTACGCTGTAGCTTTACAGTTTCCCTTCACTGGAACTAAGAGGCTCAAACCTGTTCCAGCATGACGATGCCCCTGTGCACAAAGCGAGCTCCATGAAGACATGGTGTGTTAAGGATGGAAGAAGGTAGAAGAACTCGAGTGTCCTGCACAGAGCCCTGACCTCAACCCCACTGAACACCTTTGGGATGACCTGGAACCCCAACTGCACCCCAGGCCTCCTCGCCCAACGTCAGTGCCTGACCTCACTAAAGCTCTTGTAGCTGAATGAACACAAATCCCCACAGCCACGCCCCAAAATCTAGTGGAACACCTTCCCAGAAGAGTGGAGTGCATTATAACAGTAAAGGGGGAAACATCTGGAATGGGATGTTCAACAAGCACATATGGCTGTGATGGTCAGGTGTCCACAAACTTTTGGCAATATAGTGTATGTGTGTTACTGAGTGTCATTTCCTAAGTTCCTAGCTCCATAGTGGTTCTTGGTTTCGACTCTCACCTGGTTCCCATTTTTGTGTACGGATGATCCTTTTATAATGCCGCCTAACTGTGTACCTACCACTGCTTCAGACTTTGACCATGTTTTGGGGATCACAAATTAACAGCAGGCTAATTTCAGGCATTTTAATGCAGTTTTGGAGATGGAGGTGGAACGTGTGCTGAGACCTGCCCACCAGTGCACATTAGCTGTCTTGACCACAGACCTTATGATTAATTAGTTATGTTTAATTTTGTTCCATTATAATGCACAGCTTTTGATTACAAAGAGTCTAATAGATCACAAAAACATTGCCATTATTAATTCTCCGTTATTGTACTTTTATAATGGAGAATGTTTAAATTGAGACACAACATATGGACGTATCGTATTAAATTTGAATTTTGTGTATAGTTACACCCCAAGTAGTATGGATGCAAATCAGAATTAAAGTGAAAAATATGTTTGAACATATAGAATTTATTCAGCTATCTAACTATAAACCTGAAAATGCAAACACTTCATTTGTTCTTCATTTGAGGTGTAAAGGGGATTTATACACAACTTCAGATAAAGTCAAATTTAGCATTTACACGTAGCATACCGCTATACAGATCTAAAAATAAACATTTCTGAAATTATTTTCCTCTTTATTCTTCGTGTATTAGTTAAGAAAGCAATAATCAAAGCTTCAGATAAAGTCTACTCAACAGGAGAGATGAACTGACCTCAGTTTCTCCAGCTTACAGTTTGGACTCTTCAGTCCAGCACAAAGCAGCTTCACTCCTGAGTCCTCCAGAGGATTACTGCTCAGATCCACCTCAGTCAGCTTGGAGGATTCTGAGCTGAGAACTGTGTGTAAAGCCGAGCAGCTTCTCTCCGTCAGGTTACACTCGCTGAGCCTGAAAGGAGAAAATGTCACATCAGAAAATGTATCAGATGTTGTTATCGGTACCAGTATCAGTAACAACGCTGCCCTATTTAGGATGAATAAATTATAAAGAGTAGTTAGGCGTACTGCTGTGAAATCCACTCAGAACAGCTCCTCTCATTCCTAAACACTGAGTTTAATAGAGAAACAGCTTTTACTTACAGAACTCTTGTGGCTTCCCGGACGACTGGTAGCAGTCTCTTAAAGCATTCATCTGACTTTATGAACTTCTGTAGCTCAAACACTTCCAGATCCTCCTCTGATGTCAGCAACACAAAGACCAGAGCAGACCACTGAGCAGGTGAGAGTTCAGCTTCAGAGAGACGTCCTGAGCTCATGTAGCTTTGGATCTCTTTCACTAGTGAATCATCATGTAACTCGTTCAGACAGTAGAACAGATTGACGGATCTCTCTGGAGATGGACTGTGTTCAAACTTGAACTTGATGTACTCAACTATGTCCTTCTGACAGTCAGAGCTGTTTCCTTTGTGTGTCAGCAGACCTCGAATGAGCTCCTGATTAGACTCCACTGAGAGGCCCAGAAGGAAGCGGAGGAAAAGATCCAAGTGTCCGTTGTCACTCTGTAAGGCCTGATCCACTGCACTCTTGAGGAAGTCAGACATTTCTGATATGTTGAGAAGACCAGAAAGATCAGTGGTTTGTTCTTTTGTTGGGTTTTTGTCAAGGAAGCAGAGAAATGCATATAATGCAGCCAAAAACTCCTGAACACTCAGATGCACAAAGCTGAACATCTTCCCCAGGTGGAGTCCAGACTCTGTCCTGAAGATTTGGGTACACACTCCTGAGTACACTGCCACTTCTCTGACATCAATGCCACACTCTCTCAGGTCTTCCTCATAGAACATCAGGTTTCCTTTCTCCAGCTGTTGGAAAGCCAGTTTTCCCAGTGTCAGGATACTCTCTCTGGTCTGGGGAAGATCAAGGTCACATTTCTGATGGTACTTTTGGTCCTTGTGTTTGATCTGAAAGATCAGGAAGTGTGTGAACATTTGAGTCAGAGTCTTGGGGATCTCTCCAATCTCTGCTTCACCCAACATTCTCTCTAGAACAGTGGCTGAGATCCAGCAGAAGACTGGGATGTGGCACATGATGTAGAGGCTTCTGGAAGACTTCATGTGTGTGATGATTTTATTGGACAGGCTCCGATCACTGATCCTCTTACTGAAGTACTCCTCTTTCTGAGGATCACTGAACCCTCGTACCTCTGTTACCTGGGCTACACACTCAGGAGGGATCTGATTGGCTGCTGCTGGTCGAGTGGTTATCCAGAGGTGAGCAGAGGGAAGCAGATTCCCCTTGATGAGGTTTGTCAGCAGCACATCCACTGAGACTGACTCTGTCACATCACACAACATCTCATTCTTCTGGAAATTTAGAGGAAGTCGACACTCATCCAGACCATCAAAGATGAACAGGACTTTGTAGGCATCACTGTCTATTACTTCCAAGTCCTTAATGTCAGGGAAAAACTGATGAAGAAGGCTCATCAGACTGAAGGTCCCCTGCTTCACCAAATTCAGCTCTCTAAAGGGAAGTGGAAACATGAAGGTGACGTCCTGATTCGCTTTCCCTTCAGCCCAGTCCAGAATGAACTTCTGCACAGAGACTGTTTTTCCAATTCCAGCTACTCCTTTAGTCAGCACACTTCTGATGGACTTGTCTTTAAAGAGCTCATTACATTTGATGGGTGTCTCCTCTGCTGCTGGTCTCCTGGACGCTGTCTCAATCTGTCTCACCTCATGTTCTTTATTGACGTCTCCACTCCCACCCTCTGTGACGTAGAGCTCTGTGTAGATCTGATTCAGAAGTGTTGATGTCCCATGCTGTGAGATTCCTTCATTAATTCTTTTACATTTATCTAGAAGTCTGGATTTGAGCTTTCGCTGATACACAGAGGCCAGCTCTAACAAACAGGAAAAATGTGATGGTCATTATTGTAATGTATGGATACTATCCACAGTGTGAAGATCAATATTAGTCACAAACTGGAATTCATTCCTAATAAATACATAAATATGATGTAAAAGAACCAAAACATTAGGATTATCTCTGGGTCATTTATTTGTTTAAAAAACTGTATTCATCAGTATGAAAATATAGACCAGTGGCCCAGTGTGTAATTTAAAGTGATAGAATATTGTAATAATCTAAAGCTCTTACTGATCTGCAGTGTGTGAGCGAGATCTTTCTGCTTCATGTTCTTCAGGATGTGCAGTGTGATCTTCAGCACACCCTCTCTGAAACAGTGCAGATCCTCCTCCTCCTCCTCCTCAGAGCATGCTGGGAAATCAGCACTCAGTAGCTTCTTCAACCTCTTCAGCTCCTTCTTCAACAGAGTGATGACTTTGTGCTTCAGCTCCTAATGAAAAAATATAATAAAATAAAATGCTAAAAAAAATGCTACATAATGCGATTTTATACTACTGAGCCGTTGAATTCTGGATTGTGATTGGTCAGAAGGTGTTTTCTATAACACAAATTGTCTATAACAGTAGATCTGACAGCAGAGCAGCTGCAAATTACAGGTTACCCTAATACGTTATCGTTTCTATAGTAACAGCTCATTCACAGGGACTCGTACGGGATTTTCCGCATAAACATATTGAAATGTGTGTAGCTGTTGATATGGTGAAGTTTTCTGTGAGGAGATGTTTATTTAGCATTTATGGAAGGAGCTTCATCATTAATGCTTTGTTGCAGTCAGAGGTAATGCTGTGACTTTAAGTTTTCCTACATGGGAAAGTCTTCAGTAAAGATGAGTTTACACTTTCACATAGAAGTCAATAAATTCCAACAGGTTGAAATTCTCTGATCACTCATACAAATTTTACATTTATTTTAAAATTAATATAAATTTAAAATGTATATCCTGAATTTATATTATATATTTAATATTATATATGAATTTATTATATATTACTGTAAAGCTGCTTTGTGACAATGTCCATTGTTAAAAGTGATTTACAAATAAAATGGAATTTAATTTAATAAAAGTTTGGAAAACTATCAATGATTTTAATCTACTTTTTAATTTAAAAAATGCACCATAAATATATTATCGAATTAATAAATGAAGGAAAGTGAATATGCCTAATTTATTATTTAACTTTTCCACTGTTAGACAAACACACACACACACACACACACACACACACACAAATACACACACCTTGAATATGGACTCCACTGAATTTCTGCAGCTGATTTTTGACTTCTGCTTTGGGGTTCTGTGAATGAACAAACATTGTGTTACATTAATCGCACCACACTTCTACAGCTCGGATTCACTCACTAATAATTCTTACTGTTCGGTCAGATTTCTTTGCTCATTCGTTGTGATGCTGCACTGCTCTAGTTTTAGGTCAGTTGTGTAGAGAGTCATGGCAAAACTAGGATCCCATGGTTCTTATGGTTTCTTTCAAAGTGTTTGCCTATTCATTTTGTTTTATGGTTTGGACTGTTGCACAGAGACATGACTATATGCATTGTGCTGCTACCAACTGCATATATGTAAGCATGTACAGTGAGGGAAAAAAGTATTTGATCCCCTGCTGATTTTGTATGTTTACCCACTGACAAAGAAATGATCAGTCTATAACTTTAATGGTAGATTTATTTGAACAGTGAGAGACAGAATAACAACAAAAAAATCCAGAAAAACGCACATCAAAAATGTTATAAATTGATTTGCATTTTAATGAGGGAAATAAGTATTTGACCCCTCTGCAAAACATGACTTAGTACTTGGTTTAAAAACCCTTGTTGGCAATCACAGAGGTCAGACGTTTCTTGTAGTTGGCCACCAGGTTTGCACACATCTCAGGAGGGATTTTGTCCCACTCCTCTTTGCAGATCTTCTCCAAATCATTAAGGTTTCGAGGCTGACGTTTGGCAACTCGAACCTTCAGCTCTCTCCACAGATTTTCTATGGGATTAAGGTCTGGAGACTGCCTAGGTCACTCCAGGACCTTAATGTGCTTCTTCCCGAGCCACTCCTTTGTTGCCTTGGCCGTGTGTTTTGGGTCATTGTCATGCTGGAATATCCATCCACGACCCATTTTCAATGCCCTGTCTGAGGGAAGGAGGTTTTCACCCAAGATTTGACGGTACATGGCCCCGTCCATCGTCCCTTTGATGCGGTGAAGTTGTCCTGTCCCCTTAGCAGAAAAAAAACCCCAAAGCATAATGTTTCCACCTCCATGTTTGACGGTGGGGATGGTGTTCCAGGGGTCATAGGCAGCATTCCTCCTCCTCCAAACACGGCGAGTTGAGTTGATGCCAAAGAGCTCCATTTTGGTCTCATCTGACCTCAACGCTTTCACCCAGTTGTCCTCAGAATCATTCAGATGTTCATTGGCAAACTTCAGACGGGCATGTATATGTGTTTTCTTGAGCAGCGGACCTTGCGCGCGCTGCAGGATTTCAGTCCTTCACGGCGTAGTGTGTTACCAATTGTTTTCTTGGTGACTATGGTCCCAGCTGCCTTGAGATCATTGACAAGATCCTCCCGTGTAGTTCTGGGCTGATTCCTCACTGTTCTCATGATCAATGCAACTCCACGAGGTGAGATCTTGCATGGAACCCCAGGCCGAGGGAGATTGACAGTTCTTTTGTGCTTCTTCCATTTGCGAATAATCGCACCAACTGTTGTCCCCTTCTCACCAAGCTGCTTGGCAATGGTCTTGTAGCCCATTCCAGACTTGTGTAGGTCTACAGTCTTGTCCCTGACATCCTTGGAGAGCTCTTTGGTCTTGGCCATGGTGGAGAGTTTGGAATATGACTGATTGATTGCTTCTGTGGACAGGTGTCTTTTATACAGGTAACAAACTGATATTAGGAGCACTCCCTTTAAGAGTGTGCTCCTAATCTCAGCTCGTTACCTGTATAAAAGACACCTGGGAGCCAGAAATCTTTCTGATTGAGAGGGGGTCAAATACTTTTTTCCCTCATTAAAATGCAAATTAATTTATAAAATTTTTGACATGCGTTTTTCTGGATTTTTTTGTTGTTATTCTGTCTCTCACTGTTCAAATACAACTACCATTAAAATTATAGACTGATCATTTCTTTGTCAGTGGGCAAACGTACAAAATCAGCAGGGGATCAAATACTTTTTTCCCTCACTGTATGTATATGTGTGTATATACAGTATATATACACAACAACTCCACACTTGGGATTCATTTCTAAAGATGTATACAAGGATGAATGAAGGATGGAGGATTACATTTCCACAGAGGATGTTTGCTATTCATGAAAATAATAGGTACTTTTTACATGACATCAGGCAACTTCCGTTCTGACTCGAAGCGGTGAATGTTTACTTCCACGAGCATAGTGGAATGCTAGTGCCACCAGCATGGAGGTCACCCAGTCCATTGTACATCTGCCTCAATTATGGCTAGATGATGTACAACGACTTGCACACAAATATTCGCTTACGATACATTTCAAACCTACTAAGGCCACAAATTCTTCATTGAGCAGTACCTGCTTGATTAGGAAGGTAACAGTTTTTGTCTTTTCTAGCCCTTATGTTAGCGAAGGTGCAAAGATAATGGTAGTTTATATTACTAGTCTGTTAGCTTTCTATTTTGTAAATAGAAAGTCTTTATGCCCATTACATTGGCACTAATGCACCCAATACCATCAGAGTGAGCTTTGAATGAGCTTAAATGAGCTTTGGCCCAGAGAAGACGGCGGCGTTTCTGGATCATGTTCACATATGGCTTCTTCTTTGTATGATAGAGCTTTAACCAGCGTTTGTGGATGGCATGGTGAACTGTGTTCACAGACAAGGAGTTCTGGAAGTGTTTCTGAGCCCATGCAGTGATTTCCATTACAGAAACAGGCCTGTTTTTAAGGCAGTGCCGCCAGAGGGCCCAAAGATCACTGGCATGCTGTATTGATTTTCACCCTTGTCCCTTTCTCCAGATTTCTCCAGATTCTCAGAATCTTTTGATGATATTATGTCCTGTAGATGATGAGATATTCATAGTCTACACAATTTTACATTGAGGAACATTATTCTGAAATTGTTCCACAAATTGTAGACGCAGTTTTTCGCAGATTGGTGAACCTCTGCCCATCTTTACTTCTGAAAGACTCCGCCTCTCTAAGATGCTCTTTTTATACCCAATCATCTTACTGACCTGTTTCCAATTAACCTCCAGCTGTTTCTTTTTACTAGCACTTACTTTTCCAGCCTTTTGTTGCCCTGTCCCAACTTTTTTGAGACGTGTTGCGGCCATCAAATTCAAAATTACCTTATTTTTTTTTTACTTAAAATGGTACATTTCCTCAGTTTAAACATCGGATATGTTTTCTATGCTCTATTGTGAATAAAATATGGGTTTAAAAGATTTGCAAATCATTGCATTTTGTTTTTATTTACATTTTACACAGCGTCCCAACTTTTTTGGAATTGGGCTTGTGTGTGTATATATATATTGTCGCGACGGGCCGACAGCCGGCGCGCAGGAGAAGAAAGGCGCTCCTTCCCCAACTGCCGCACAGGCACGAAGCGGACAGCCTCGTGCCAAACACGCCAGCAGCCGGAAGGACCGTCAAGGCGGGGCAGGACCGCTGACGCGACGCTACGTCGGCCGGCGATTGGGGAGTCAGGCGGGAAAAGTCCACCAATCAGGCGACAGAGGAGGAGGATAAAAGGGCGTGCTTCCGGCCATACAGGGAGAGGAAGACCGACGGTGAAGAGACGGAATCCGTGCGTGCGCTTCAGCGGCCTACAGACGCGCCCACGCGGAGTACAACGGTAACCTTGACTCATGCCGACCACTAACCTCTCTCTCTCGCGCGCGCTCTCTCTCTCTCTCTCTCTCTCTCTCTCTCTCTCTCTCTCTCTCTCTCTCCTCTTCTCCCCGAAGGTGTGAGCGCGGACGAGACCACCGGGCGGTGAAAACGCACGCTCCGGTGGATGACGGCACGGGAGACCCACGCCCTCGCCTCGGGAACCCCGACACGCCCTCAAGAAGGTCACGCGACAGCCGAACCCCCACGCACTAACACACACACGCCCCCCTCACGTCGGACACTTCGCACTAAGCTAAAAATAAAACCCCCCTGATCACTGAAGTCTCTTGTGGGTCTGTGCTCTGCCCTCTCCCCGAGCTAACTCCCTACAATATCATATATATATAAATAATGTATGTATATATAACTTTTTCGGGGTTGTATATTGGAAATGATCAATAATGTTACCAAAAGAACTCAACTGTAAATACATAAACATTATTAGTCTTAGCTTAACCTTTTGAATTCAGATTTGTTGTTGAGTATTCCTGCATCTCCTCTCCAGGTAATCTGATTCAGCATTATTACAGCACTGGGTGGTAAAGAGATAAGCAGAATTTTTTAAATGCTAACAAATCTTTTTGCATTCATTTTTAGTAGTAGAATCATTCATATTATTACAAACCACAGCTCAGCTGCAAGACATCATGATTAAATTTTAAATCCAGTATAAAATTGGTCTTTCCATGAGGCTAAAAATGAACAAGAGTATAATGATTAAGAGGAAGAGGTAATACCTTTCCTGAGAGGCTGTTCCTGCTTTAAAGTGAAAGTGGATAGAGAGTGGCTTTGACTGGTCACTCTTAAAGGACACACAGCTGGATACAGGAGAATTTGGCCTTTTCCCAGTTCCACTACAGAATAGAGAGTGTCTTTTAGCAAGTTTATCTTCTAAAGTCTCGCAATTTCAATGAATCTTTCATGCTGTTAAATTAGAGTACACTCCAAATTATGTTATAGCAGAAATAAATGCTAATGGCACCATTAAAAGAAACTAACTGCCACATCTGCATACAGAGATTCCCCTCCTCACCACCAGAGGATTGTGTGATGAGCCTTTTTCCTTCTTTCAAGTCATTATTTCTTTTCACACATGATTTCTTCAACATTATTACCTGTCTGTGCCTGTCCTCTCTGTGACTTCACCTCTCTCTGCTGTGGATTATCTCTAGCTTGTTCTTTTGAACGACATTACAGTTTAAAGTTTCTTGTACTGTGTTTTGGTGCATTTGCAGAATAAACTGCACATGGATTCTTAAATCTCATAGGTTTGCAGACTGGAACCATGGTATAAGCTGGTAGAAATTAAAATATCTCTGTTAAATATAAGTGTGCAACAATTATTGGCACCCCATGATTTCATACAAGAAAAATATATTTGAAGTATATTCCCATTGATATTTTACATTTTTTAGTACACCTGGGTGAGTAGGAACAGGAAATTGTTCAACCATGACTTCCTGTTTCACAGGGGTATAACTATGAGGTAACACACAGGCCAAATTCCCTTAGTCATTCATAACAATGGGTAAGAGCGAGGAATATAGCTGTGATGTGCAGCAAAAGGTTGCTGAGATTCACACAATGGGGCGTGTCTATAAGAAAATAGTACAAGCATTGAAAATGCCCATTTCCACCATCAGGGCAATAATTAAGAAGTTCCAGTCCACTGGAAATGTTATGAATCAACCTGGAATTGGACGTGTGTCTATATCGTCTCAACGCACTGTGAAGAGGACGGTTCGAGTGGATAAAAATCTCCAAGGATCACAGCTGGAGAACTGCAGAAGTTAGTTGTGTCTTGGGGTCAGAAAGTCTCCAAAACTACAATCCGAAGTCACCGACATCACCACAAGCTGTTTGGAAGGGTTTCAGGAAAAAAGCCTCTACTCTCATCAAAAAACAAACTCGAGCGTCTTCAGTGTGCAGACACTACTGGACCTTCAAATGGGATCGGGTTCTATGGTCAGATGAAACCAAAATAGAGCTTTTTGGTAATAAACCCCAAAGGTGGTTTTGGAGCACACAGAGAGGTAGCCATATGGAAAAGTACCTCATGCCCACGGTTAAATATGGTCATGGCTCTTTAATGTTTTGGGGCTGTTTTTCTGCCAGAGGACCTGGACATTTTGTTAGGATACATGGTATCATGGATTCCATCAAATATCAAGAGATAAATGAAAACCTGACTGCCTCTGCCAGAAGGCAGAAAAATCAACACAAAAATGGTTTACTGACCACAAAATCAAGATCCTGCCATGACCATCCCAGTCCCCTGATCTGAACCACATAGAAAACTTGTGGGGTGAAATGAAGAGGAGAGTCCACCAGCGTTTGAAGGATCTGGAGAGATTCTGTATGGAGGAACGGTCTCAGATCCCTTGCCATGTATTCTCCAACCTCATCATGCATTATTGGAGAAGACTCAGAGCTGTTATGTTGGCAAAGGGAGCTAGCACAAAGTATTGACTAAAAGGGTGCCAGTAATTGTTGCACACCTAAATTTAACAAAGATATTTTTATAAACCTGTGTTTTGTTTTCAATTGTTTGATATCCATTAGAGCAGAGTATTTTTGTGATTTTTTTAAACAAAATATCAACAGGTTAAACAATAAAGACAATTTTTGCAGCATTCTTTGCTCATATTTACCAAGGGTGCCAATATTAGTGAAGAGCACTGTATTCCCACTTAAGGTGATTTGATTCAGTACTGGGTGGTAAAGAGATCTGCAGAAGTTTATAATTGCTAACAAGGATTTACACATCAGTTTTAGTAACAGAATCACTTATTTATTCACTTGTTTAATAATAGAATCACTCATTTTATTACAAACCACAGATCAGCTGCAAGACATGATTGAATTTAAAATTCAGTATAAAATTGGACTTTCCATGGTGCTAAAAATTAGCAGGAGTATAGTGATTAAGGGGAAGAGATAATACCTTTCTTGAGAGGCTGTTTTATCTTTAAAGTAGATAGAGAGTGGCTTTGACTGGTCACTCTTAAAGGACACACAGCTGGAAACAGGAGAATTTGACCTTTTCCCAGTTCCACTAAAGAGTAGAGAGAAATGTCATTTAGCAAGTTCAGCTTCTAAAGTCTCACAATTTAAAATACATTCAGAATCTTTCAAACTGTTAAAAAAATACACTGTATGGCCAAAAGTATGTGGACACCTGCCATCACACTCATATTGTAAGTGGTCTGCACTTATATAGCGCTTTTTAACCTTAACGGTACAATGTGCTTTACATTGTGTCTCATTCACCCATTTACACACACACACACACACACACACACACCAATGGCAGCAGAGCTACCATGCAAGGCACTCGCTTGCCACTGGGAGCAACTTGGGGTTCAGTGTCTTACCCAAGGACACTTCGGCATGTGGAGTCATATGGGCTGGGAATTGAACTGCCAACTCTACTGTTTTCACAAAGATGGAAGCACACAACTGTATTGAATGTCTCTGTATGCTGCAGCATAACAAATTCCTTTCACTGGAATTAACAGGCCCAAACCTGTTCCAGCATGGCAATGCCCCTGTGCACAAAGTGAGCCCTGACCTCAACCCCACTGAACACCTTTGGGATGAAATGGAACACCAAGTGCACCCCAGGCCTTCTCACCCAACATCAGTGCCTGACACTACTAATGCTCTTGTAGCTGAATGAACACAAATCCCCACAGCCACGTTCCACAATCTAGAGGAAAGCATTCCTTAAGAGTGGCAGTTATAATTACAGCAAAGGAGAACTAAATCTGGAATGATATGTTCAACAACCATCAATGGGTGTGATGGTCAGGGGTCCTCAAACCTTTGACCTTATAGTGTAACATCTAGGAACTCCAAATGGTGATAAAACAGATATAAATACTGATGGCACCATTAAAAGAAACTAACTGTTACATCTGCAAACAGGCATTCCCCTCCTCAATACCAGACATTCTGTTCATTTTCTGGTCATTATTTCTTTCCATACATGATTTCAGAACCATTTTTAAAAGTTCTCATTACCCATCTGTGCCTGTCATATGAGAAAGCTTAACCTTGACATTCTTGAGGATGTTTGACAGCTGAGGGATTATTATTACGATTCCTTGGGGGAGGCAAGTGCGGACAAAAAATCTGGAGTATGTGGGGCAGACGAAAGACGGACCACGGAACGAAATCAAGGTCAGATAATCGGGGAAACAGGTAATATGGGGCGTAGGCAGAATCGTCGTCAAATAACAAGCGAATATCGAAACCAGCTGAACGGATACTAAAACTACGGCTTGGTACACGAACAGAGACGTGGCTGCTGAGCGTTACTTTGCAAGAAGCTGAAGTTAACGAGGCCCTTTTATAATTTTTGATGTAGCGCAGGTGTTCGTAATCAAAACTCCGGCGAACTCGAGCGCGGGCATGGCTGGGAAGTGTAGTCCCCGTCCGCCATGTCCATGGGAGGCACTACACGCTGAGAACTGCAGCCGGGAGTTCGCCGTGGCGTAACAGAGGACCCCCCCAAAGGGCTCACTCTGGGAGCCGAATCCCTCCGAGGCCTCCCTCTCCTCCGGGGACCAGGTTTACCTGGATGAGCCGCGTGGAAGTCTCTACGCAGATTTGTGTCCAGAATGTCTTGGGATGGGATCCAGCACTGCTCCTCTGGTCCATACCCCTCCCAGTCTACCAGATATTCGAGTCTTCCTCTCCTACGTCTGGAGTTCAGGATGTCGTGGACGCGGTAGGCTGGGTGGCCTTCATTCTCCAGCGGTTCCGGTGGTGAGTCTTCCGGCACCGCTATGGCCAAGGGGCCTGGTATCACAGGTTTGAGGAGCGAGACATGGAAAGACGGGGCAATGCGACTGTGTTTTGGTAGGTCCATGTAGTACGTGACTTCATTAATCTGTTTCAGGACTCTGAAGGGCCCGATATACTTAGGTTGAAGCTTTTTGCCCGCAAGGGGTGACCTTAAATCTCTTGTGGAGAGCCATACCCTGTCCCCAGGTCGATAATTGGGGTGATCCCTCCGACGCCGGTTGGCCTTTCGTTTGGCGGTGCGTGACACCCGCACTAACTGTTGCTGGGCACGTTCCCAGACCTGTTCGCTCCGGCGGAACCACTCATCTACCGCTGGTGAGTCAGTGTGGGAGGCTTGGGGGTGGTACCCGGAAGTGAGGTTAACGGTGAGCCCCATCTTCTCCATGAAACTGGCCCAAATGCGAGATGTGAACTGTGGACACCTGTCAGTCACAATCTCCTCGGGGATGCCGAAGTACTGAAACATGTTTCAGTGTGTGTGTGTGAGTGAGTGTGTGTGTATGTGATTGTGTGTGTGTGTGTGTGTGTGTGAGAATGAGTGAGTGTGATGCTACAGACTGTAATATTAAGATAATGAACAGGAAGTGCTGCTGATGGTTTGAGAAGGTACCATAAGTACTGATCAGATTGTGTTTGTCTATAAATTTGACATATAGTCATATAGACAAAATCAAAGTTATAGACAATACATCAAAATTTGACTAAAAACACATACAATAGTAGTTTCCATATCCTTATCTGAGAATATTGAGTAAGCACAGTGCAGGCTGGAAACAGGAAGTGAACCTCTGTTCTTACTCCCTCTCCAAAAGTTAACTGGAGTCAGGTGGAGTCTCTTCAATTAAGGAGATGAGATTGGAAGTGGGGGTTGTACAGGTGCTGTCCAAAAACACTGAAGTTGGAAAAAAAGAAACACCTGGATGTTCTACAACGCTTGTGGGAAAATCTTCTGTTGACAGATGGGACAAAAGTTGAACTTTCTGGCAAAAATGCACAATGCTGTGTTTGAAAGGGGGGTTGCTGTTACATCAACGACAGAAACAGCGTCGCTTTCCACAAAAGGTCTACAAACATGCCCAGCAACTCCAACTCCCAGACCACAGAGCGACCAACAAATATGGCTGCTGAGGACTACAACACCAAACACACACACATGGACTGTCACATTCCAGCTCACCTTCATTCTAATCACACACACCTGAATCCAATCACAGCCACAGTATGTAAGGACTCTCATTCTGCTCTTTCACTGCAAAGTATACGCTCACTGTCCTTTACCTGTTGATATCAAGACTTTTGATTATATGCTACAGTGTGTATGGTTACAACTAAATTTCTGTTTCATGTCTTTATCTCTTGCCTAAGTATCATTCATTACACATCGCCTGCCCATTCTGCCCATTTATTCACCTTAAACATGTAAACCAAAAGTCTTTGGTTTATTAAAGAGAATTAACCTGCAACTGTCACCGTCTCCACTGCCTGACAAAGATGAACTGATGAAACAAGAGAGATAAGGTGTGCACCTGTTTGATTGAAATGAACAGCTACACCGGTCGTTTCTGGATAAGATTGAAGACCCCTGCTCTACTCTTGATAGTAAAGCATGTCACTACTGTGTTTTTGGGTTGGGCTAGGCCAGTGGTTCTCAACCCGGGGGGCTGAGATGTCATAGCTAACGAGACACGCCCTTCATCCCAATTTGCACAATTCATATCCGAATGTTTTTAGAATGCAAGACGAATGTAATGCAACATGTTTTACGTGTAAAATAGTTCACATTTTCACAGCCTAGTTCTCTTGTTCAAAGTAGTTATAGTGTTCAGAAACATTTTTGATCATTCATGTTCCACACCTGTCCGTTATATACATTTATAAAAGTCATAAAAGTAATTTTTAAAAATCATAAAAGTTATGAAAAATAATTTTTAAAAAAGTACAAAAAAATAACTGAAATAAAACGCTTCCGATAACTGTTGATCAGTCCTGCACATCAGCTTGGAGAAATTTTAGCCCGTTCCTCAGTACAGAACAGTTTCAACTCTGGGATGTTGGTGGGTTTCCTCACATATAGGGCTGTGACGGTGGCCACGACAACCGAGACAACTAAGAGTGCCACCTTCGGTAATGTCACATCACACACCACGTTTCTGCTTTAGTGGGCACTGTGACAAGTAAAAAATACAACATTTTGTATACAAGTGTCATAATATTACTAATAATAATAATAATAATAATAATAATAATAATAATAACAGTTGTTATATTAATTTGTATTTATAATCTTCCATATAGTGGGAGATTTTATGTTAATACACAAATTACGTTGTCACGAACCGGAGTTGGCACAGAAGCAGAAGCGGGTTGAGATATGACATACGTAATCATGATCAAACGTTTTATATGGTGTTGTCTGTTAGTTAGGCGCGGGTTTGTTTGAGCACAGCAAAATCCAGTCAGACGAATTCTGCAATTTCACTTCGGGTTCTGCCGCTGCGATGGATCTTGTTGGAAAACCAAATGTTACATGGGTGATCTGGGAACATTTTGGATTTGTGTGTTAAACGGGCAAACACTAGCCTACAAATCACCCAGCCATGTTTTTTTGTTTAATATTTAGATTTGTAACATATTATTTAGGTTACTATCCTACTGGTATTTCTTTCAAAGTTATAGGCTTGTGGTGTACTACACCTGTAAAAGAAAAATTACACTGCTAATCCTAGATGTTCACATAATTTTGCCACTCACAGATATGCAATATTGAATAATTTTCCTCAATAAATAAATGACCAAGTATAATATTTTTGTCTCATTTGTTTAATTTTGTAACAACTTTTAGGACTTGTGTGAAAATCTGATGATGATTTTGTTCATATTTATTCAGATATACAGAAAGGTTTAAACAAAATTTCAAGCACCACTGTAATAATCATGCCCATCTGACATCTCAGCATTGCCTTAAGAAGTTATTGTTCAACTAAAACAGGTGTGTTAGACTTTGTTAGCAATAGAATCACTCATTTTATTACAAACCACAGATCAGCTGCAAGACATGACTGAATTAAAAATTCAGTACAAAATTTGTCTTTCCATGGTGCTAAAAATTAGCAGGAGTATAGTGATTAAGAGGAAGAGATAATACCTTTCTTGAGAGGCTGTTTTATCATTAAAGTAGATAGAGAGTGGCTTTGACTGGTCACTCTTAAAGGACACACAGCTGGAAACAGGAGAATTTGACCTTTTCCCAGTTCCACTAAAGAGTAGAGAGAAATGTCATTTAGTAAGTTTATCTTCTAAAGTCTTGCAATTAAAATACATTCAGAATCTTTTACACCGTTTAAAATACATTATATGGCCAAAAGTATGTGGACACCTGACATCACACCCATATGTGGTTCATTTCCAAACTGTTGGAAAGTACATAATTTCCAAAAGTTGGAAGTACATAATTATATTGAATGTCTTTGCATGCTGTAGAATTACAATTTCCTTTCACTGGAACTAAGAGACCCAAACCTGTTCCAGCATGACAATGCCCCTGTGCACAAAGTGAGCTCCATTTGCCAAGATTGGAGTGGAAGAACTCGGGAGTCCTGCCCAGAGCCCTGACCTCAACCCCACTGAACACCTTTGGGATGAACTGGAACACTGGTTGCACCACATTTCTCAATATCAGTGCCTGACCTCACTAATGCTCTTGTGACTGGATGGACAAATCCCCACAGCCAACAAGATCTTTTGGCTGCTCCTGTTAGGGATCACCACAGCGGATCACCTTCCATAGTCCGCATATTGATTTGGCACAGGTTTTACAACGGATGATGTCCTCCCCAATTATCCAGGCTTGGGACCAGCACTGAGAGTGGTGAGAGTGCCGCATGCTAGCCACTAGTCCACCAGGGCACCCAGAAAATTCTGCTCAGCCTCACTCCAAAACCTAGAGGAAAGCCTTCCCAGATGAGTTGAGGTTATAATTACAGCAAAGGAGAACTAAATCTGGAATGATATGTTCAACAACAACATATGGGTGTGATGGTCGGGGTCCCCAAACCTTTCGCTTTAGAGTGTAACATCTAGGAACTCCAAATGGTGGTAAAACAGATATAAATACTGATGGCACCATTAAAAGAGACTAACTGTTACATCTGCAAACAGGTATTCCCCTCCTCACCACCAGACATTCTGTTCATTTTCTGGTCATTATTTCTTTCCATACATGATTTCAGAACCATTTTTAAAGTTGTCCTTACCCATCTGTGCCTGTCCTCTCTGGTTTAAAAATGTGTACTTGTTTAAACCATCACGTATGAGAAAGCTTAACCTTGAGATTCTTGAGGATGTTTGACATCTGAGGGATTATTATCAAACAGATTCTCTATACTTTATAATAAAACACGTCACTTCTGAGCTGTGATGTGAGACTCTTCTCGACTGCTAATATTCTCTCTCAGGGTAACTCGATTCAGCATTTTTATAGCACTGGGTGGTAAAGAGATTAGTAGAAGGCTACTAACATACTCAGAAGGCTTTAATATTTTTTACACATCATTTTTAGTAGTTGAATTATTCATATTATTACAGACCACAGCTCTGTAGCAAGACATGATGATGATGATGATGATGCAATTTTAAACTCAGTATAAAATTTGATTTCCATGAGGCTAACAATTAACCAGATTAAAATGAACAAGAGGAAGCGACAACAATACCTTTCTTGAGATGCTGTATTTTCATTAAAGTGGATATAGAGTGGCTTTGACTGGTCACTCTTAAAGGACAAACAGCTCGATACAGGAGAATCGGGCCTTTTCCCAGTTTCACTAAAGAGTAGAGAGAAATGTCTTTTAGCAATTGTGTCTCCTAAAGTATTGAAATACACTGGTTCCACTGGAGAACAGAGAGAATATTGTTTTAACAGATTCATGTAGTAAAATCTCACGATACCCTCTGAAAACCTCACACTGGAAAAAATTAATAGGAAATAAAAATTTGTTTTAGATCTTTTTGTATCTTTCACTTGGTGCTGTGAGAGAACAAATAAGCAGTCTGGGTCTTTGTATGGATTACTCAAAGAATGTGTTCTGATCTTCAAGTCATAGTTACAGACAATATATCAAAATTTGACTAAAAACACATACAATAGTAGTTTCCGTGTCTTTATCTAAGAATATTGAGTAATCACAGTGCAGGCTGGAAACAGGAAGTGAACTCTGTTCTACACCCTCTCCAAAAGTTAACCGGAGTCAGGTGGAGTCTCTTCAATTAAGGAGATGAGATTGGAAGTGGGGTTGTACAGGTGCTTTGCCTTTTAAATAAATACACACAAAGTCTGGTTAAAGTCTGACAAATCTGTTCTACTCAATGACTACGTTTACATGCACAACAAATTCAGTTTAAGGTCTATATTCGGGTTGCAGCCATATTCCAAATACAATGTTCCTATGCATACAGGCATTGGAATATTCCTGTAAACATGACTGTTGTAAATGTGCCTGAGTTGCCATTCCTAAATATCTAGCCTACAGCTAAGCATTTGCTAGCACCCACAATTCCTTGCGGACTGAGCATGCGTACATATCTCCTTTCAGTGGATTTTCTGAATAAGCTGTTTACATGCACCAAATTTCAGATTAAAACAGGCGAATTCCAGGGGTGGGAATCGCACTGCAGCGTTTACATGACTCAATACGAAATAGAATATTGCAATTCAGATTAATATCCGAATATTGATGTGCATGTAAACATAGCCATTGACAGTTGATTAGTGTGAAAAAAAAGGTGACATAAGAACCCGGAAAACTGTGAAAGTCTTTGTTTATGTGTCCACTATCAGAAAAACACTGAACAAGAATGGTATTGGTGGAAGGACACCTGTTTGTGTGTTAACAGTTTAGTCAGATTGTGTTTGTCTATAAATTTGACATAGATAAAGAACACACCTCATTTTATAAATAACCAATAAAAAAAATCCTGGTGACTCCACAGAGTTCACAAATGTTTTCTTGTAACTGTACATAATTTTTTTGTGAATTTTCAATTAATAGAATACTCCATCCGGAGTCCATCCTGAGAACACTGGACCTAAGGTGGAATACTTGCCAGATGGGATGCCAGTTCATTGCAAGGCACCATGCACACACACATTCACAACGTGATTCACGCCTAGGGTGAATTTATCTCAGCCAGTCCGCATACTGGCATGTGAATAATTTATTTTTAAAACTGTAATGAAAGTAAACATTACCACAGGAAGAAATATTTGAAATTCAGGACCCCCTGGTTATTCCTCATAGACCCCTAGGTATCCCCAGACCCCACTTTGAGCACCATGTCTTCAGGACAGGCAAAGGGCTTTTACATTTGAATGTATTATTAGTATGTATTCTATTGATTAACACCAATAATCTAGGCTCTGCAAATAGAAGATGATGTTTATAGGAAAAAAGGTCTAACAGAAACTATTC
Organism: Ictalurus furcatus; assembly: GCF_023375685.1. NCBI lineage: Eukaryota > Metazoa > Chordata > Actinopteri > Siluriformes > Ictaluridae > Ictalurus > Ictalurus furcatus. Next base: position 35,838,497 of record NC_071258.1, on the reverse strand, counting down.
AACTGCATGTATTACACTGTTCTGTCCAGTAGCTGTGCTGTAATGACGTGTTGACATACAAGGTCAACATAGTCCTCATTATGATTCCATATTTAACTGTCAAAACACAAAATAAACATGTCCCTATGTTGTGACACAGGATTAACCAATCAGGACTACACTCAAACAGAGGAGAAAAAGAAGAGTGGATCTGGTCGCATAAGATATTGTTATTTTCTCCAGTTACTTGCACGTTACTTTAATCATTTCTGTGGAACTGTAATAAAGGTATTTTATGGCAATGTTATTAATAGGGTATGATTGAGTAACAGTTGATACTGCATGGAATGATTAAATAACATATTTACATTGTCACAGCTCTTACTGAAATTTCATCAAAGTCATTCCTGGCAAACGCTACAGCCAACACTCAACGTGTTTATAATTTTTCTTTCTGACTTCACCTGCAGCAGTTAGGTGTTGATTTTAATCACTGTTTCAGCACTGTGAGACATGATCCCATTCACAATGTACAGTAGTGTGTAGAATATGTCCAGTCGACAGGTCTGCTGTGAAGATGGAATATCTCAAACGCTATTGTCTGTTTTAGAAATCAGTTAAAAATTCAATCACAATCCCTTCCCTGACGTCTTGTTTCAATTACTGAATAAAAATCATATAATTTCATGGGCTCTTTGAGGACATTCTCCAATAAAGATTAAAAAACAAAAGACAGACCAAGTCATATCCAAACCTGGTAATTCTTCTCACCACCACCAGATGTCTCTGTTTCACCTCTTGCCTTTTCAGTTGTTAGTTCTTCTTACATTTACTACATATTTTTTATAACTCATCGTAACTGGTCTTGATTCTGTTGGAATTTCTTACTTTTTTTTTCAGTTAACCATTTTTTGTTTGTTTAAACATATTTTTGGTTTTGTTTAAACACACACATGAACCTAAAGTGAAAAGTGACAAGTGTCTTATCACAGCAAACCAGTGACTCCATTTCCCAGGCTGCACCACCAACTACAAACATGGCCAAAGAGGACCACACTTCCGAGACACACACACACACACAGGTGTGTACATATTCACCTTCGCCGGAGTTCTAATCACACACACCTGTTACTAATCTCACACACACTCACTTCACAGTATATAGAGACTGTTAGAACACAATGTCTTTGCAAAGTATACGCTTAGATGCTATTGTCTCTGTCGTTACCAAGCATTTCTAAGTGTTGATATTCTGGTTTTGACTTTGTTTACTCCATTGACCTCGATGCTCGGTCTTGCCTGTTTTGACCCGTTTCCCTGATCGTATGACCCTTGCCTGTTTAACATTGTGGATTTTTGAATTACCCTTTGGACATGTTGTATTTGGATTAAACTTCATAACCTGCACTTGCTTCTGTCCGCGCCTCCTTTACGTGACAGACACCTTCAAATGTGAAACATTTAAACATTCCAGCTCACTAATAGTTTTCAAACTTCCTCCCATTTCTTAACTAAAGACTTATTCTGTGATGTCTCACAAGAATGCGGACACGCAAATAAAATTATATATATAAGTATATATATATATATATATATATATATATATATATATATATATATATATATACATATATATATATAGAGAGAGAGAGAGAGAGAGATAGATAGATAGATATAAATGCCTTCTTTACTTTAGAGCAGTCAATTACACTGTCAATGAAGTGTCTGGAGACTGAGATATTATATCACATTTTTGCATTCTAAATACTTACCTTTTAAACTTGCCCTGCTCCTCTTCATGATTCATTTTAGAGGCTCGGTTTTCCTCACACTCCACTGACATTATTTCAGAAAGTCAAATGTCTTTTAGCATGAACAAAGCTTCATCCTGGCGTGAAAAGAAAAGGGGAATATGAAATTACATTTCTGATATATACAGTCATTTTATGTGACTATAAATTTAATTTACTTTAAATCCTTTAAAGTAATGTAAAGCATCATGTAAATACTGACGCTTACTTCTCTCTTCAACAGCCTCCACTTTAGTGACATGGGAGCTTAAATGATATGGGAGTTTCAATAAATGAAACTTATATCAAGCTATATTAAACTTATAAGAACAGGAAATCCTAACCACCACACAGTGACCTGGAATCTTTCCTTTTAATCAAAAGCCTTGAGGAATCAGCTACTGATGACAGAAACCCACTTACACAATTTACAATTATTAATAACTAACATTAAATCAACACGTTGTTTAATTAACCTAATCTAATTAACAGAAAAATCACATCAGATCATGTAATTTGATATAATTTATGTATGTACCAGGGAATTTCCCCAGTGTGGGATCAATAAAGTTTTTATCTGATCTCTCTGGTTTTAATAGGAGAAATGTAAAGAGTTTAATATTTTGCATGAAAAACAATTTGAACACTGGAGCATCTCTTCGCTATACGACACATTTCACTATAACAATAACACACCTGCACATATATACATACTCAATCATATTAAATATCTAGTATTTTTCTACCTAAGGGTAGGTAATGTAAAGAATATGTGTATGTACAAATAACATAATGCTAAAAAATTTTTAGAGTACATATAAAGAGTGTGGGCTGCACAATTGGTGTAAAATATGGAGTTTCTTAGCTCTAAATGTCATACAGTTCTTTATAGAAATCAACTGAAATTAAAAGATACTTGGGGATTAAAAAGCATCGATTTATGAAGACAACAAAGTTGTAGCTGATTTTTTACATATTGACCACCTCAGTCATGATCACCTTTTAGGCAAAATTTACATTTTCATTTTCAAGTAAAAAATAACTCATAAAGCTGCTTAAGGAAATGAAGGCACAGTTCTCCTATCGCTTATATGGTGGGTGTAGGATACACTGTGGGTACATTGTGGGTTTATCAGTCGGGATAGAATTATTAAAATTATATCATGAATTTCCGATCTGACACGAACGGTTTAGAGGCCTTCAACTTTTCAGTCTAAAATGGCGCCGAGTGCTATATCTAAACAGGAAGTGGCGTCGTGTTTATTGCTGCTTATTGTGTGTGTTAGAGATAAAGAAGAGAGAGTGGAAATATGTCAGGAATTGTTATAATGAATATGAATATTATTCCCTCTTTAATAAATAACAGCTGTAAACTTTACACACTGTGTGTAAGAAACACAGCAGGACACACAGGTCTGTTAACTTCCCTCAGGTTAAGTTACTGCGTCACACCGCGTTATTCAATAAAGATTAAAGTCAGCTGTGGAAGAGAACACAGAAATGTTCTTCATTTAGTAAATAATCCTAAAACTGACATATTACAGCTTTATATTCATGTACTCACTGCAATTCTGTTCCAAGAGCTTCGTGTTTTTCTCGACACAAAAATTACCTGCTTTCACTTTCACTTTTGAGTCATTTCCGGTGGAGAAAAGGCGGAGTTTCAACTACAACTTCTTACAGTGTAACATCTCTCTCTCTCTCTCTCTCTCTCTCTCTCTCTCAAACACACACACACACACACACACACACACACACACGCACAGCCCGCTTCAGGTCACCCCCCAGAATTTTAGATGGATTCAGGTCTGGACTCTGGCTAGGACATTCAAAAACATTCATCTTCTTTTGGTTAACCCGTTCCTTTGTTGGTTTGAATGTATGCTTTGGGTCATTGTCTTGCTAAAAGGGGAATTCCTTTTCATCTTCAGCTTACCAGAAGACAGCTGAATGTTTTATACTATTGGTATTTGTACCTATTCATGATTCCCCCACCTTGATAAAAGCCCCAGTTCTGGCTGAAAAAAGCAGCCCTAAAGCATGATGCTTCCACCACCATGCTTCACCATGGGGATGGTGTTCTTTTGGTAAAGTACTTCTTCTTGTGATAAACATTCCTTTTGGAATTATGGAATTATTATACCTTTTGGAATTGGTCTCATTAGATCATAACACATTTTGCCACATAGTTTGTGGTGATTTATTTGAACTTAGATGTTTGAGAAAGGGCTTCTGTCTAGCCACTCTACCCCATAGCCCAGACATAAATAATACAAGAGATTGTTGTCGCATGCAGAGAGTAATCAGTACTTGTCAGATATTCCTGTAGCTTCTTTAATGTTGCTGTAGGTCTCTTTGCAGCCTCCCTGGTATGTTTTTGCCTTGTCCTTTTATAAATTTTGGAGGGACGTCCTGTTCTTGGTGACGCCATTGTGGTGCTCCATTTTCTCCACTTGTTGTTGATGGCTTTCACAGTGTTCCATGGTAAATTCTTTTATACCCCTCTCCTGATCGATGTCTTTCAACAAGTCAGATATCATACATGCTATGTAAGCTCCTTGTGGACTAGGACTTCAGTAGTCACATAAAACCAATAAGATGTCAAGAAAATTCAACAGAAACAGCTGATCTTTACTTGGGGTTAATCGGAATAATTTCATTGATGACAGCTGTATGATAATTACAACCCCAATTCCAAAAAGTTGGGACAGTATGGAAAATGCTGATACAAACAATGATGAGTGATTTGTAAATGTACTTTGAATTGTATTTAAACAAAAAACATATAAAAAAAGAAGGTATTTGATGTTTTACCTGATCAAATGCATAGTTTTTTTAAGATAAAGGTTTATTTTGACATTGATGCATGCAAGACATTGCAATAAAGTTGGGACAGGGGCACTTTAGGACTAATAGTGATTTGAGAAGTTGAAATAAGAAGGTGATGTGAAACAGATGAAGTAATCGTCTAATCATAGTATATAAGGAGCCTCCAAAAAAACACCTAGTCCTTCAAGGGCAAGGATGGGTCGAGGCTCGCCGATCTGCCAATAGATGCGTCAGTGAATAATCCAACACTTTGAGAACAACATTCCCCAAAGACAAATCGGTAGGATTTGGGGCATTAAATTCACAAAGTAAAACATCAAATAATGTGTTAATAAAGTGTTTTCAATATAGTACAGGCTGAACTGAATTTTCAAATGACTCCTTGTTTTGTTTTGGGGTTTTTTTTTGTTGCATTTTCAGAAAAGTTCTGACACGGTTTATCTCGGTTTCATTTTTTACATCACAAAAGCCTGCCATTTTAACAGGGGTGTGTAGACTTTTTATATCCACTGTATACATGCAGACAGCACAACATTCAACTGGCAATAAAGCATTAAAATTATATCACTGCCTTGTTGACTGTACTAACACTTTAAGAGGTATACAAAGTACCAAGTGCCATATGGTGTGTGTTAATTTAGGACACAACCCATCCATAGACTGACTCCTCATACCATTTAACAACAAACAATCATCACTGATAAGTAAAGATAAGACAGGGCTCTGTTTCCTCCTCTTATCCTGTTGAACCTCTGTGTAAGTGTAGAATTGTAAAACATATCTTCTCTATAGCCGGTGTTCTTCCTGTTCACCTCTCTGCGACCTCAGTGTAATCACATCCAGGTCACAGTGTCTTACCAAATGACTGTGTTTACATGCTCACAGTGCACACTGAAACAAGTGGCAGCAGGGAACATATCATATTTTTATGGGTGGACAAAGTGCTGAGAACTTATACCTAAGTGAAAGTATAAATAATGTGTCAAAATGTTACTCAGTTAAAAGTGAAAGAGTCCAGCCAAAAATACACTCAAGTGAAAGCAAAAAAAAAAAAAAAATAGCTACATCAAATGTACTCATGTATTATAAAGTAAAAAGTAAACATTTTTAACTGATTACATTTATTTCATGTTTTCATGTGAAAAGTAACTTTTATTATTTAAAGTTTTATTTATTTCATTTTTAAATTCGCATACTCCGGCATATTGCAAAATTTTACTGAGGTAGGTCCAGAGGAGCTCCTCCTCAAGTTCCACACTGCAGTTCGGTGGATCATCCATCATCAGATGTACACAGATAGTTACAGAATTGACTATATTGTGTAGCATGAGAAGGTCACCGCAGATGAGGAATTGGCATGATTCTTTAGCTTTTTCTACATTAATGGACTTGAATGGATGCTAAACTCATTCGTACAGTAACTGACTGGATAAGGGAAGAAGAGACCTTCAAGATCTGTAATGAGCATTTGGACAGTCTAAATTTAAAAAAAAAAATTAAGAAGTAAAAAGTACATTTTTGTGGAAATATAATTAAGTAAGTGTACAAGTATTCAATTTCAATGATACACAAGTAAAGTATCTAAATTTGTCAAAATAATACTTAAGTATAGTAACAAAGTACAAATACTCAAATATTTTCCACCTCTGCTAAAATAGATAGACAGATAGATAGATAGATAGATAGATAGATAGATAGATAGTGATAGATAGATAGATAGATAGATATTATAATCAAAATGACATTGAAAAGTGTGTTATGTGGTTTTAGTGTGTCTGCTATTTAATGTGTAACCAGGCAACCTTGTTCTTTTAATGTTGTTTTGCAGATTTTTCCCATCTTCCTGTCCTATCTGTTCATTTTGTCCTGTTTGTTCCTCCTCAGGAAAAGCAGATGAAAATGTGCCATTTTTCCAACATCTGATACATTTATTAAGTAAATACTTCTAAATACATTTATTAAATAAATACTAGTGTATTGTCCCTGTTGAATATAATAAATAAAGTGTTTGTGATGGTCATGTGACAGAATGATGTAGTGACCCATATCCATTACTGACAATTACACTTCTGTTCCCTTCACAGAGAAGGAAGCCATTTTGGATGAAGAAAAAAACTAAACTGGGGATTCCCTTTTCAAAATAAATAAATAAATAAATAAAACGATTAAAATGATAAATAAGTGGGAACACGACCACACAGTGAGCACTTCGTCTTTATTTGTCCACACTGTTGTGTTTAATTCTCCATATTCCTGTATTGATTAAATCTAATCAGCACGCGCTGGACATTTACCTCAGAGCGACCTTTATCTCACTGCCTTTAAAGAGCGCACGCGGACCTGATGACGTCACGGCCTCGCGCATTCCATGGTCTCTCCTTCCCTAAGGCTGAGGATGTTAAACAAACACGACCTCAGCTTTTAGTTTATTTATTTAAATTATAACATTATTACTCGTATTCGAAGCACTAAATATTAAGATATCAAACCGAATAAATGCGTGTTGTTAGCTTGTTTTTGGAATAGTATAGTGTCGCGTGACAATATTTTAAAACGCGATTAATAACCGCTGGTTGCTGTTTTTTCTCTGTCAGTTTGGGATCTGTGCGCATGCGCAGAGCCCGCGCCTTGGCTAGTGTGCGGTGTCGTGCGCGCGCGCTTGCTGTGCTGTAGCGTATCTGCGGCGGAGGTTTATAATCCGGTGATGTGAACCTGGAGCTAGCTTCTTAGCTAAGGGAGAAAAAACTACACAATAGTGGCGTTTTAATAATAAAACAAACAAACAGGGAGGAAATCGGGCTGTGTCCATGTTCGGGGTCAGATAGGACAGTGACGGGGTTTTCTTTCAGAAAGAGGCCGTGCGCGTGAGGGAGAGAGAGCGAGAGAGAGAGAGGCGGATGGGATTCCCGGTTAGCTAATAGATGGAGGCGAAGCGACGCGTCGGCGGCTCGGTGTCGTTTTTCATCGCTGTGAATTATTAAAATAATCGTCATCCCTCGAAGACAGAGCCGCGGAGCAGCGATGCATCTCCACCAAGTGCTGACGGGAGCCGTGAATCCGGGAGACTGCTGCTACTCGGTGGGGAGCGTTAATGACATCCCGTTCACGGTAGGTTAACCTGCACGGGGCTGCGGTAACCGGCCATGCTAACACATCATCACTGTGTTCTACATGCTAAGCTAGTTAGGACTGACTGACTAGCAGGTTAGATAGCTAGAGGCCAGAGTCTGATCAGTATGACACGCCAAAATAACAACACCACAACAAATAAACAGATCAGCTGTGACGCTCCCGTGTGTGTGTGTGTGTGTGTGTGTGTGTGTGTGTTGCCGCCGCCGCCGCCGTTCATTCTGCATCCCTTCGTAATGACATCAAGCCTATGTGTTAAGAAATGATTACACCTACGTGCATTTCTTCAGCGTGACGTCTGTCCGTGCGTAATGACGTCATTGCGTCCAGAATGACGTTTCGGCGCAGTTAAAGCGAGCGGTACAGTGTTTTCAGAATGACGGCATGTAGTGTACAGTGTGTGTACGGAGCACCATGTGTTCGTGTTCAAGATGATACCTGGCCTTCGCTTTGAGGGAGACAGCAGTGCGCGTGTTCACTATGACGTTTGGGTGTCGAGAATGACACGCGTTTATTTGTTTGTTTGTTTATTTATTTATTTATGATTCAGGACGGTTGGTGGTTCAGAATGATGTCACGGTGGTCTGCATCGTTAGAGCGACAGCTCAGCTTTCAGAATGATGTTTATACGTTTACTGTAGCGACGTCTTCTGATTGTTCGACCTCTAATGAGTTTGGTACGACGTTCAGAATGACGTTAACTCCTCCGTCACACCTGGGTTTGTGGGAATCCGTCGCTTCTCGAGTCTGAAGGTTATTTCTGTTTGTCGCCTCGTACAAGGTGTTAACGAGATCTAAAACCTTATCCAAGCGAGGAAGTGTTTTAATTCTCACCTCCGTCACCCGGGACGCCGAGACTGTGTTCCAGTTTCATGTTTTAACTCACGCTTCGACTGAAAAGCAGTCAGCCATCTTGACGCGTTTGGGATGGTCCTGTCTTTGTTAGTGCATTACATAGGCGCTTTAGGGAAACACCGGGAATCCCACTCCCTCCCTCATACTTAAACATAAACACTAGAGTTAGTATTTTATACCCTAGGCACTTACAGGTTTATTAGGAAGATGAATACCAAATGTACATCTAGTGCACTCAGTGGTGCGCTGCAGAAAGAGCAGGGACCTACTTCCCGTTTGAGTGTGAAGTGATGACCCGCCGGTGTTTAAATATATTTACCCTCTGTATTAAGAGCGCTTGAAGAGTGCGGCGGAGATTTCTGGCTGTAGAAAGAGGAAGTGAGTCGTGTACTGCAGAGAGAGAAATATTCCACAGTCACACAATCGCTCGCTGTCAGGAATATTTATTTCCTCTCTCTCTCACACACACACACACACACACACACACACACACACACACCATGTTACACACTGACGTGTTATTGTGCGGTTCTGACCTGTAATTAATCGCCCTGTCTAATTATTAATCTAATCATTAATTACATTTAACTTTGTATAGCAGATTCGTTAGTGTAATTATATAAAACTATAATCAGACATCCTGTGTCATATCACACACACACACACACACACACACACACAGTTACTGATTCAGTATGTGTGGGAATAACTGAATCAGTAACATTACTTCTCGTTTCCACTCTTTGTGTATTCTCTACCAGACGTGTCTGCTTCATTCCCTCTAAAGAACCTGTCTAGTGACCCAGACCTACGAGGACTACACAGTGTGAGATTTGGGACACGTCCACGATGGAGAGAATGTGGTGTTTATTACATGGAAAGATGAACAAATGTGGCTGAGATCCACTCGGTCTCTTCCTGATGTTAGTGTTGGGAGCCAGCTGTGGGCTCTATAACAGAACCTCGCCACAGTTCTAGAACAGAATCCTCTACTGTCATGCTAGAACACCAACAAGTACGAACGTCAGATCTTTCCCCCGGATCATTCTAGAGCAGGGCTCCGAATGGTTTCTGTGCGGCGTGGAAAGGGTTCTGAACCGTTTCGGCGGTGTGCTAGAACAAAACTCTGAACGGTTCTTCTAAAACGTTAAACGCGTTCTGATATGCTTCGGCAGGGTTCTAGAGCGGTAGATCAGAATTCTGAACTGTCGTTCTAGAACATGGAAAGTACGCCTGTATGTTGCGTCAGTGTTCTAGAATGGAATTCTGAATTACTGCTCTAGAGCATGAGAATTGTTTCACTCGTATTCTAGAACGTTATCATTCTAGACGACGGAAAGTATTCTTACGTGTTTCACCAGCCTTCTAGAACGTTCTCAATCGTTGTGCTGGACCGTGAAAGGTATTCCAGAATGTTCTCTGAATAAGTGCATCATCCGGGTACTTGAAGCGCACTTCTTCTAGTCGGAGTTTTCAGTGTGACCACACTACTCACATTATTTATACTACAAAATGGCGAAGAATAGTGCGCAAGTATGCGATTTGGGACGTGACGTTCTTAATTACTGCTTGGGGACTTAAAAAATAAGCTAATCTGTTTGAGCAGCGTTCTAGAACAGAAATGCGAATGATTCTAGAAGCATGCTGGAACTTTAAATCCGGTCTCCGTGACAAAATCCAGGATAGTTCTTATTATATGACGCCAAAGGAAATCCATGGTTCTGCTCTCATGACTGTGTTGTGTATCTCGTGACCCCATGACCCCGTGTGTCAGAGTGTCATGGTTCACCTCCTGATTGGTTCTTTACCCAAGATTACTCTGCAGTGATGTAATCACCTACACGTACACAGCAGCTGTTTACACGTCCACACTCCTCTCTTTTCTCAGATTCTGATCTCTCCATTTCCTCTCCTCTGATTCACTCAACCACACAGATCAATAATCAATCACAATCTCCACACAGATCGATATTAACCCTCTCACCTCAACCAGAGAGGACATTCCTCTGCTTTGCCCAGATTTCTCTGGTATTTCCCTCTTTAGGATGTATGGTGACGTCGTTGAGTTCTACGTCATGTCGTTTCACTGAGGTTTTGCTAAAAAAGCATCAACAAGGGCGACTAAACCCTGAGAGATTTTTATCCAGCGTTTATAAAAACATAAAATATTTAAAGGATGGAAAAAATGGAGCCATTAATGTGCAGTCAGACCTTAATGATGACGGACTGTATCAGGATGGTGTTATATCACAATATTGATCATCATATCGCCTTACTTTTAAAAAAAAAAAAAAAAAACTAGGAGAAACGTGTGCTAATATCCAACCAAATCCTCAGAATGATCAGTGACAGACTCGATCATAGAAGATACATTTAGAACCAAGTAGAAACTGTGCTACTGAAGTGTATCAACACGACTGTACTGTACTGATGGGGGTTTCCTTCAGTTCACTGTAGTTCAGATGTGAGTGCTGAGAGTGTGAGGTGGAGTTCAGGCTGAATCAGCATGACTGCAGCTTTCAGGATGATGAGGAAACACTTCACAGAGCCAAACACTGCTTCTCTTTCTCCACCCTCCATAATGCAGAAGAAGTCTTTCTCCTGCACCCTACACAGTGCTCTGGATTTACAGTCTCCTCAGAAAGTATTTGAACGGCAGGCTCAAGGTGAAATACTGACTTCCCGTCTCATGTTCTCATATCTTTTGATCTCAAACCCCAAATTTCTAAAACAAAAGAATTGGCCTTGCTGTTCCAATACTTTTGCAGGGGACTCTAATTTGAATTCTGGCTTCTGATTGGTCAGGCGGTGCTCTGACGGTAGCACAGGGTTATAACGTATAACGTTATAACTGCTATAACGTAAGTGAGAGCAGGAGCGTGCATGTCTCATGAATATGGAATGTAGCTAAAAAAGGATAAAAAGTATGACATTTGGGAAAGGGCTGTCATTGGGTTTGGAATAATGGCTTCAAGTTCCTCACTCTTTAATAAAGATATATGTGATCTTACAGAAATAGACACACACATACACACAGTGTAATCCCCCGCTTAGCAACAGAAGTGAGACATTTTCTTTGTCAGTGTGGTTTGGCACCTCGCTGCTTCTTCCTGAAGTCATGATAATGGAGCAGAATGCAGCAGAACTGCTGAACTCAACTGATCACACACTCACTACACACAGCGGGGGAAATAAGTACTGAACGCGTCAACATTTTTTTCAGTAAATATATTTCCAATGAGGTTATTCACATGAAATTTTCACCAGACATCAGTAATCTGGAAATATAAAGAATTAACAACATTAAAGTCCATAAATAAAGTTATGTGTAATAAAGTGGAATGACACAGGAAAATAAGTATTGAACATGCTAACTGAAATGTATTTAATACTTAGTGGAGAAGCCTTTGTTTGTAATGACGCTTCAAGACACTTCCTGTAAGAAGAAATTAATGGGCCGCAGTATTCAGGTGTGATTTTGGCCAATATTTATTTCCCCCACTGTATCTACACTATACACTACACTCACTGCATATCTACACTATACACTACACTCACTGCATATCTACACCATACACTACACTCACTGCATATCTACACTATACACTACATCTCTACACTATACACTACACTCACTGCATATCTACACTATACACTACACTCACTGCATCTCTACACTATACACTACATATCTACACTACACTCACTGCATCTCTACACTATACACTACACTCACTGCATATCTACACTATACACTACATATCTACACTATACACTACACTCACTGCATCTCTACACTATACACTACACTCACTGCATATCTACACTATACACTACACTCACTGCATATCTACACTATACACTACATATCTACACTATACACTACACTCACTGCATCTCTACACTATACACTACACTCACTGCATATCTACACTATACACTACATATCTACACTATACACTACATATCTACACTACACTCACTGCATCTCTACACTATACACTACACTCACTGCATATCTACACTATACACTACATATCTACACTACACTCACTGCATCTCTACACTATACACTACACTCACTGCATATCTACACTATACACTACATATCTACACTATACACTACACTCACTGCATCTCTACACTATACACTACACTCACTGCATATCTACACTATACACTACATATCTACACTACACTCGCTGCATCTCTACACTATACACTACACTCACTGCATCTCTACACTATACACTACATATCTACACTATACACTACATATCTACACTATACACTACATATCTACACTATACACTACACTCACTGCATATCTACACTATACACTACATATCTACACTACACTCACTGCATCTCTACACTATACACTACACTCACTGCATCTCTACACTATACACTACATATCTACACTACACTCACTGCATCTCTACACTATACACTACATATCTACACTATACACTACACTCACTACATATCTACACTATACACTACATATCTACACTATACACTACACTCACTGCATATCTACACTATACACTACATATCTACACTATACACTACACTCACTGCATCTCTACACTATACACTACACTCACTGCATATCTACACTATACACTACATATCTACACTACACTCGCTGCATATCTACACTATACACTACACTCACTGCATATCTACACCATACACTACACTCACTGCATATCTACACTATACACTACATCTCTACACTATACACTACACTCACTGCATATCTACACTATACACTACACTCACTGCATCTCTACACTATACACTACATATCTACACTACACTCACTGCATCTCTACACTATACACTACACTCACTGCATATCTACACTATACACTACATATCTACACTATACACTACACTCACTGCATCTCTACACTATACACTACACTCACTGCATCTCTACACTATACACTACACTCACTGCATCTCTACACTATACACTACATATCTACACTACACTCACTGCATCTCTACATTATACACTACACTCACTGCATATCTACACTATACACTACATATCTACACTACACTCACTGCATCTCTACACTATACATTACACTCACTGCATCTCTACACTATACACTACATATCTACACTATACACTACACTCACTACATATCTACACTATACACTACATATCTACACTATACACTACACTCACTGCATATCTACACTATACACTACATATCTACACTATACACTACACTCACTGCATATCTACACTATACACTACATATCTACACTATACACTACACTCACTGCATATCTACACTATACACTACATATCTACACTACACTCACTGCATCTCTACACTATACACTACACTCACTGCATCTCTACACTATACACTACATATCTACACTACACTCACTGCATCTCTACACTATACACTACATATCTACACTATACACTACACTCACTACATATCTACACTATACACTACATATCTACACTATACACTACACTCACTGCATATCTACACTATACACTACATATCTACACTATACACTACACTCACTGCATATCTACACTATACACTACACTCACTGCATATCTACACTATACACTACATATCTACACTATACACTACACTCACTGCATATCTACACTATACACTACACTCACTGCATATCTACACTATACACTACACTCACTGCATATCTACACTATACACTACACTCACTGCATATCTGCACTATACACTACATATCTACACTACACTCACTGCATATCTACACTATACACTACATATCTACACTATACACTACACTCACTGCATCTCTACACTATACACTACTCACTGCATATCTACACTATACACTACACTCACTGCATATCTACACTATACACTACATATCTACACTACACTCACTGCATATCTACACTATACACTACACTCACTGCATATCTACACTATACACTACATATCTACACTACACTCACTGCATATCTACACTATACACTACACTCACTGCATATCTACACTATACACTACACTCACTGCATATCTACACTATACACTACATATCTACACTACACTCACTGCATCTCTACACTATACACTACATATCTACACTACACTCACTGCATCTCTACACTATACACTACACTCACTGCATCTCTACACTATACACTACATATCTACACTACACTCACTGCATATCTACACCATACACTACACTCACTGCATATCTACACTATACACTACATATCTACACTACACTCACTGCATCTCTACACTATACACTACACTCACTGCATCTCTACACTATACACTACATATCTACACTACACTCACTGCATCTCTACACTATACACTACACTCACTGCATATCTACACTATACACTACATATCTACACTACACTCACTGCATCTCTACACTATACACTACATATCTACACTACACTCACTGCATCTCTACACTATACACTACACTCACTGCATATCTACACTATACACTACATATCTACACTACACTCACTGCATCTCTACACTATACATTACACTCACTGCATCTCTACACTATACACTACATATCTACACTATACACTACACTCACTACATATCTACACTATACACTACACTCACTACATATCTACACTATACACTAACACTCACTGCATATCTACACTATACACTACATCTCTACACTACACTCGCTGCATATCTACACTATACACTACACTCACTGCATATCTACACCATACACTACACTCACTGCATATCTACACTATACACTACATCTCTACACTATACACTACACTCACTGCATATCTACACTATACACTACACTCACTGCATCTCTACACTATACACTACATATCTACACTACACTCACTGCATCTCTACACTATACACTACACTCACTGCATATCTACACTATACACTACATATCTACACTATACACTACACTCACTGCATCTCTACACTATACACTACATATCTACACTACACTCACTGCATCTCTACACTATACACTACACTCACTGCATATCTACACTATACACTACATCTCTACACTATACACTACACTCACTGCATCTCTACACTATACACTACATATCTACACTACACTCACTGCATATCTACACCATACACTACACTCACTGCATATCTACACTATACACTACATATCTACACTACACTCACTGCATCTCTACACTATACACTACACTCACTGCATCTCTACACTATACACTACATATCTACACTACACTCACTGCATCTCTACACTATACACTACACTCACTGCATATCTACACTATACACTACATATCTACACTACACTCACTGCATCTCTACACTATACACTACATATCTACACTACACTCACTGCATCTCTACACTATACACTACACTCACTGCATATCTACACTATACACTACATATCTACACTACACTCACTGCATCTCTACACTATACATTACACTCACTGCATCTCTACACTATACACTACATATCTACACTATACACTACACTCACTACATATCTACACTATACACTACACTCACTACATATCTACACTATACACTACACTCACTGCATATCTACACTATACACTACATATCTACACTACACTCGCTGCATATCTACACTATACACTACACTCACTGCATATCTACACCATACACTACACTCACTGCATATCTACACTATACACTACATCTCTACACTATACACTACACTCACTGCATATCTACACTATACACTACACTCACTGCATCTCTACACTATACACTACATATCTACACTACACTCACTGCATCTCTACACTATACACTACACTCACTGCATATCTACACTATACACTACATATCTACACTATACACTACACTCACTGCATCTCTACACTATACACTACACTCACTGCATCTCTACACTATACACTACACTCACTGCATCTCTACACTATACACTACATATCTACACTACACTCACTGCATCTCTACATTATACACTACACTCACTGCATATCTACACTATACACTACATATCTACACTACACTCACTGCATCTCTACACTATACATTACACTCACTGCATCTCTACACTATACACTACATATCTACACTATACACTACACTCACTACATATCTACACTATACACTACATATCTACACTATACACTACACTCACTGCATATCTACACTATACACTACATATCTACACTATACACTACACTCACTGCATATCTACACTATACACTACATATCTACACTATACACTACACTCACTGCATATCTACACTATACACTACATATCTACACTACACTCACTGCATCTCTACACTATACACTACACTCACTGCATCTCTACACTATACACTACATATCTACACTACACTCACTGCATCTCTACACTATACACTACATATCTACACTATACACTACACTCACTACATATCTACACTATACACTACATATCTACACTATACACTACACTCACTGCATATCTACACTATACACTACATATCTACACTATACACTACACTCACTGCATATCTACACTATACACTACACTCACTGCATATCTACACTATACACTACATATCTACACTATACACTACACTCACTGCATATCTACACTATACACTACACTCACTGCATATCTACACTATACACTACACTCACTGCATATCTACACTATACACTACACTCACTGCATATCTGCACTATACACTACATATCTACACTACACTCACTGCATATCTACACTATACACTACATATCTACACTATACACTACACTCACTGCATCTCTACACTATACACTACTCACTGCATATCTACACTATACACTACACTCACTGCATATCTACACTATACACTACATATCTACACTACACTCACTGCATATCTACACTATACACTACACTCACTGCATATCTACACTATACACTACATATCTACACTACACTCACTGCATATCTACACTATACACTACACTCACTGCATATCTACACTATACACTACACTCACTGCATATCTACACTATACACTACATATCTACACTACACTCACTGCATCTCTACACTATACACTACATATCTACACTACACTCACTGCATCTCTACACTATACACTACACTCACTGCATCTCTACACTATACACTACATATCTACACTACACTCACTGCATATCTACACCATACACTACACTCACTGCATATCTACACTATACACTACATATCTACACTACACTCACTGCATCTCTACACTATACACTACACTCACTGCATCTCTACACTATACACTACATATCTACACTACACTCACTGCATCTCTACACTATACACTACACTCACTGCATATCTACACTATACACTACATATCTACACTACACTCACTGCATCTCTACACTATACACTACATATCTACACTACACTCACTGCATCTCTACACTATACACTACACTCACTGCATATCTACACTATACACTACATATCTACACTACACTCACTGCATCTCTACACTATACATTACACTCACTGCATCTCTACACTATACACTACATATCTACACTATACACTACACTCACTACATATCTACACTATACACTACACTCACTACATATCTACACTATACACTACACTCACTGCATATCTACACTATACACTACATCTCTACACTATACACTACACTCACTGCATATCTACACTATACACTACATATCTACACTATACACTACACTCACTGCATATCTACACTATATACTACACTCACTGCATATCTACACTATACACTACATATCTACACTACACTCACTGCATCTCTACACTATACACTACACTCACTGCATCTCTACACTATACACTACATATCTACACTACACTCACTGCATCTCTACACTATACACTACACTCACTGCATATCTACACTATACACTACATATCTACACTACACTCACTGCATCTCTACACTATACATTACACTCACTGCATCTCTACACTATACACTACATATCTACACTATACACTACACTCACTACATATCTACACTATACACTACATATCTACACTATACACTACACTCACTGCATATCTACACTATACACTACATATCTACACTATACACTACACTCACTGCATATCTACACTATACACTACATATCTACACTATACACTACACTCACTGCATATCTACACTATACACTACATATCTACACTACACTCACTGCATCTCTACACTATACACTACACTCACTGCATCTCTACACTATACACTACATATCTACACTACACTCACTGCATCTCTACACTATACACTACATATCTACACTATACACTACACTCACTACATATCTACACTATACACTACATATCTACACTATACACTACACTCACTGCATATCTACACTATACACTACATATCTACACTATACACTACACTCACTGCATATCTACACTATACACTACACTCACTGCATATCTACACTATACACTACATATCTACACTATACACTACACTCACTGCATATCTACACTATACACTACACTCACTGCATATCTACACTATACACTACACTCACTGCATATCTACACTATACACTACACTCACTGCATATCTGCACTATACACTACATATCTACACTACACTCACTGCATATCTACACTATACACTACATATCTACACTATACACTACACTCACTGCATCTCTACACTATACACTACTCACTGCATATCTACACTATACACTACACTCACTGCATATCTACACTATACACTACATATCTACACTACACTCACTGCATATCTACACTATACACTACACTCACTGCATATCTACACTATACACTACATATCTACACTACACTCACTGCATATCTACACTATACACTACACTCACTGCATATCTACACTATACACTACACTCACTGCATATCTACACTATACACTACATATCTACACTACACTCACTGCATCTCTACACTATACACTACACTCACTGCATCTCTACACTATACACTACATATCTACACTACACTCACTGCATCTCTACACTATACACTACATATCTACACTACACTCACTGCATATCTACACCATACACTACACTCACTGCATATCTACACTATACACTACATATCTACACTACACTCACTGCATCTCTACACTATACACTACACTCACTGCATCTCTACACTATACACTACATATCTACACTACACTCACTGCATCTCTACACTATACACTACACTCACTGCATATCTACACTATACACTACATATCTACACTACACTCACTGCATCTCTACACTATACACTACATATCTACACTACACTCACTGCATCTCTACACTATACACTACACTCACTGCATATCTACACTATACACTACATATCTACACTACACTCACTGCATCTCTACACTATACATTACACTCACTGCATCTCTACACTATACACTACATATCTACACTATACACTACACTCACTACATATCTACACTATACACTACACTCACTACATATCTACACTATACACTACACTCACTGCATATCTACACTATACACTACATATCTACACTATACACTACACTCACTGCATATCTACACTATATACTACACTCACTGCATATCTACACTATACACTACACTCACTGCATATCTACACTATACACTACATATCTACACTACACTCACTGCATCTCTACACTATACACTACACTCACTGCATCTCTACACTATACACTACATATCTACACTACACTCACTGCATCTCTACACTATACACTACACTCACTGCATATCTACACTATACACTACATATCTACACTACACTCACTGCATCTCTACACTATACATTACACTCACTGCATCTCTACACTATACACTACATATCTACACTATACACTACACTCACTACATATCTACACTATACACTACATATCTACACTATACACTACACTCACTGCATATCTACACTATACACTACACTCACTGCATATCTACACCATACACTACACTCACTGCATATCTACACTATACACTACACTCACTGCATCTCTACACTATACACTACATATCTACACTACACTCACTGCATCTCTACACTATACACTACACTCACTGCATATCTACACTATACACTACATATCTACACTACACTCACTGCATCTCTACACTATACATTACACTCACTGCATCTCTACACTATACACTACATATCTACACTATACACTACACTCACTACATATCTACACTATACACTACATATCTACACTATACACTACACTCACTGCATATCTACACTATACACTACACTCACTGCATATCTACACCATACACTACACTCACTGCATATCTACACTATACACTACACTCACTGCATATCTACACTATACACTACATATCTACACTATACACTACACTCACTGCATATCTACACTATACACTACACTCACTGCATGTCTACACTGTACACTACATATCTACACTATACACTACACTCACTGCATATCTACATTATATACATTATATAGTGAATGTAGGCCTAGATGTAGTACACAATCATGCCTGAATAGTAGTGTGTCAGTTACAGTGTTATTCCACCCACACACATATTTCTCATTTCTGTAGTGTTGCATAAATGAGCTCTCTGTGTGTGTGTGTGTGTGTGTGTGTGTGTGTGTGTGTGTGTGGGTGGGCATACAGTGCTTGTAGGAGCTTGCCTGCAGATATCAAATGACAAAGAGGATTTATATATATATCTATATACATATATATATGGAGAGAGGGAGAGAGAGATAATGTGAATGTGGTGTGACGGTCACTTAGTTTTATGTCCCTCTGTAATACATCTCTTTTACAGCTTGCTTTCTCGCACCCTCTCTCTCTCTTTTATCCTTGTGCCCTTGTTTTACATTTTGGTGTGTTTGAGTGTGTGTGTGTGTGTGTGTGTGTGTGTGTTTTGCCTAGTCATGGCTATGATGTGCTGAGTGAGCATCTGTCCGAGGCTTTCAGATCCTCCTACTCTACTTCCATTAATAAATCAGGAGTGAGGATGGGTACACACACACACACACACACACACACGCACGCACACACAGTGTCAGGAACAACAGGTGTTATATGAAGTGCTTTAGACACTCCTGGTAACATTCCAATCTCTTTTTTTGTGTCATTTTTGTGATTACAGCAACAATCACACCACAGCCCCCCCATGCTTATATAACCAATCACACCACAACCCCCCAATGCTTATATAACCAATCACACCACAACCCCCCCATGCCTATATAACCAATCACACCACAACCCCCCATGCTTATATAACCAATCACACCACAACCCCCCCATGCCTATATAACCAATCACACCACAACCCCCCCCCCCCCCCCCCCAATTCTTTTATCAATTGAAATATCAGTACTGTTTTGTGTATAGCAATGTTAAATCTTTTGTGGCATTGTGTGTGTGTGTGCGCAGGCGTATGGTTCGGGGTGTGATATCGTGATCTTGGCCAGTGATTTCGAGTGTGTGCAGATTATTCCTGGAGCTCAGCATGGGAACATCCAGGTGGGGTGTGTGGAGTGTTCACACCAACTGGGACGGGTAAGACACACACACTCTATACACACACACGCGCACACACACACACACACACACACACACACACACACACACACACACTCTATACACACACTCAGCCCTTCTACTTCAGTCAACACACACACACTAGTGATAGTGTTTGTTGTAGGAGTAAGTGTGTAAAGCTGTAAATGTTTACTAGCTGACTGTCAGATGGATTGAACTACACGCAGTTTACTGATGTACTGATGTACTGATTTGTGTATACTCACACCTCCTTATTCCACACCGCTCGTGTTGATGCTTTAGATTGCCGCGTCATATGGAAACACCGTGTGCATTTTCGAACCAATCTGCACCAATCTGAACAAGAGACACAAGGTCAGTGTCCATGATGATGATGATGATGATGTTGCTATTGTCGATCATACAGTCCATATATAATGATGATGATAATTTAATAAATAATAATAAATAAAATGGTATAAAAGAAGCTAATAGGTCATGTGATAGTCAGGTTAATGTTTGTGTAGGAATAGCCATTATTATTATTACATGCTCATGGCTAACATGTTTCTCCATGAAGAAATATCATTGTGTTTATTATTTAGTGAGAGGATTGTGTAGGTGGTTGTGTGACTCTGTGTGTGATTTGTTGTAAATGACAGCAACTGAATTACCAGTGGCAGAAGACTGGACAATTTTTACTCAATGCCATGACCTACAACCTGGCCTGGGACCCACAAGGTGAGGGGGAGAGTGTGTGTGTGTGTGTGTGTGTGTGTGTGTGTGTGTGTGTGTGTGTGTTTTGAGTGAAGTAGAAGGGTTGAGTGTGTGCTATAGAGAGTGTGTATGAGGGTGGGAGAGTGCGTGTATAGATTGTAGTACGTTAGAGCTGAAGTAAGAGTGTGTGTGTGTGTGTGTGTGTGTGTGTGTGTGTGTGTGTGTGTGTTAACCGTATGTCTTTCTGTAGGTAACCGTATCCTGGCGGCCACGGAGTGGCTGCAGCTTTGGGCTCCGCCCACCGCAGACACACTGCTGGAGGAAGACGAAGAAGAAAAATCACACCCTGTCCTCAACGACTGGAAGTGTGTGTGGCAGTGCAAGTGAGTCAGACACGAGTGTGTTAGGGCTCGAGTGTGTCCTGTAGGTGTGTTGGGGCTCAGTGAATTAATTTAACATGTAAATTCTATATGAATAAATTATAAAATCTAAATACAGAAACCAGTGAAAGGATCCTTATTGGTGATTATAACAAAATTAGAATAAAAGGGTTCAGAGGTGCAGTATTCACTACTACTAAATGTAGTAGGCTTTAAGCGGGGGGGCTTTGGAAAAAGGAAATGGGGGGGGGATGAAGAAGGTGATTATTGGAATAGCGCAATATCAAACTTCCCAACACACGCACACGCATGCATGCACGTGTAACCACTGAGCGTTTCAGTTTCACTGTGAAGTGTGCAGTCTCTGGGGTTTCATTCATTCCTTTATTTTATTTAAACTAGGAATAAAAGACAGTGAAATATAAAGAAAATAAAAACATTTAAAAAATATAAAGTCGTATAAATATAATAAACTCAATCCTAACACATAATACAGTCCTGTCTGTTTATATGTAAACATTTCCAGTTCCAAAAAAAAAATACATTTTCTAAATCCAGTTCCAACAGTTTGAGTAAAATAGCAAAAACATATCATTCATTCATTTCTAATAATATACAAATTAAAGGTTTATATCTTTTCCCCAAAAACCCTTTTAACATAATCTTCCAAAAGTCTTTTTGTCTCATACCTAATGTAATGTGTGTGTGTGTGTGTGTGTGTGTGTGTGTTTCTCAGGACTGCTTCTGCTGTGCGTGTTATTAAATGGTCTCCTGATGGGGAATACTTCGCCACTGTGGGAAAGGTAGTGTACACACTCACACACTCACACACAAACACACAGACGTATAACGTTTCTGAAAATTAGTGCCCCCCCCCCCCCCCGTCTCAATGTCTCCCTCTCTCTCCAAAACACTCTCACATTTGCCTCCACTCCATTTTTTAAATTAAATTTTCAATTGCTCTGTAACCCCCCTTCCCTCTCCCCCCTCCCTCTCCCAGGACGACTGCCTGTTGAAGGTGTGGTACTCCACCCTGGGATGGAGGTCGGTGATGGTGGATGTGTGTGAGAGGAAGTCCGGCTCGCTCCACTTCTCCTTCATCTATCTGGCTCATCCCAGAACCGTCACGGGGTTCTCCTGGAGGAAGACCAGCAAATACATGGCCAAGTACACACACACACACACACACACACTTGTCTTGACTGACCTAAGTGTCCTATTTAAAGTGTGTGATGTAGCACTGAAGGATTAACTATTTCACTATGTTGTGTAATATTTGTAATGATAATAAAGTCAGCGGAATAGTAACACTAACAGGACAAACACTAAACTAGAGTGCACCAGTAGGGGGTGCTAAAGCATTACACACTTTGTGGAAATGTGTCTGCAATAGAGATGCATTATAGTCTGGTGTGATATATTGTTTGCAAAATAAAGCGTGTGTGTGTGTGTGTGTGTGTGTCAGGGGCTCGGTGTGTAACGTGTTGCTGACGTCGTGTGTGGATGGAATCTGTCGGCTGTGGAGCGAGACGCTGCTGCCTGAGGACAGTTTACTGGGAGGACAGATCACCGAGAACAACAGCTCCACATCATCACTGCAGCACAGCGGCCAGAAAGATAAAATACAACATGCCCTGGAGGTACACACACACACACACACATGCGCGCACACACACATGCGCACACACACACACAGGCACACACACACACACACAATTAGCTAATGGAATAGATTAAAGCTCATTTTGTGTAAAATGTCTGTGTGTGTGTGCAGTCGATCCACCACCTGAAGCAGCTCAGACGGGGTCGGAGGAGATCGTCAGCTCTGGTCGCACACACCGAGCTGTTGCCCAGCCAGTTAAACTCGCAGCACGCACATCGGCACATCACTCACCACGGCAACGCGCTGTGTCACTTCCACATCTCAGCCAGCATTAACCCCAATACAGGTACACACACACTGTGCTGGAAATCCAGTTTGTCCTGGACAGAGTATTTATTTGGAGTATTTATGGTAGGAGAGAGAGGGACGCTTTAGCAGAAATGTTGGTGAGGAAACACATGTTGTCGATGCAGCGATGATTAAATTACAGCCCAACTGGAGCGATTCTTTTCAGTTGTGAGACATAACGACTCGGTAATCACTCACTGTCTGCGAATACAGCAGGGGTAAATAGGATGTTTTTCTTGTGTGTATGTGTGTGTGTGTGTGTGTGTGTGTGTGTGTGTGTGTGTCTGTCAGATATCCCGGCGGCTCTGGCCGGGTCCGGTCTCTTCTCCTCTGTAGACAGTAATGGAGGTTTCATGGTTCACTGGCTGAATAATAAGGATCTGAGCTTCACCTCCTCCATGGACGAGTTCATGCAGCACCTGAGGAAGTTCTCCGAGCAGAACCCCGAGCACGCTGCTGACGACGACAGACAGGACGGAACTGCAAAGTTTGACTTAGGTACACATGCGCGCACACACACACACACACACACACACACACACATGCACTGCTATTATCATAAATACTGGAGTAACACTCATACTGTGAAAACAATAACAAAGGAACAAAACTACTATAAACACTAGACTAGTAAACCTACAGTATAAACAAATCAAATAAACAAACTGCCGTAAATGCTGGAATAGCAAACCTACAGTGTAGGAATAGCAAATTTACCATAACGTAAATATCGTAAATGCTGGAATAGCATACCATAATTACCTTAAATACTGGAATAGCAAACCGTAAATAAAATAAATGCTGGAATACCATACAATAAATACTGTAAATGCTGGAATAGCACATCTACCATCAAAACATTTATCAAATGAACAAACTAGCATCATACGGGAGTAGTGTTTTTTATAACGTTGCCAATCTGTAAGCTTATAGGCTGTGTGTGTGTGTGTTTGTGTGTGGGATGCTGTAGATCTGGATGAGACGTCAGACAGGGCATCGGAGCATGATGATGGAGAGCATGAGGGCAGTACCAAGGCGTCGTCCCCCGGCTCCAGCAGCAGTCTCCCTCCTCCCTCCGTCCTCCTGGAGCGCAAGATGGAGTCCCTCACTCTGGAGTGGAACCGGAGCCCCGACATGCTCTTCACCATCCACCCGGTCGACGGATCCTTCCTGGTCTGGCACATCAAGTACGTGGACGAGTACATCCCCGGAATCTTCCGGCAGGTCCAGGTCAGTGCTTACACGCTTCCCTGCTAGAAATCAAACACTATCTATAGACCAAACTACCGTAAATACTGGAGTATAAACATCCTTACAGAGGAATAGTGAATATCACAAGGTTACAGTGTTCTGGGAGATCATTTTACAGTTCTGTCTCGTGTCCCAGGTGGCATTCTCCTCGCGGATCCCTGTAGCGTTCCCCACCGGCGACGCTAACTCTCTGAGTAAGAACATCATGATGTACGCCTGCACTTTCCCCGAGCGGGATGCCCAGGTCTCTGTGGAGCAGGACAGGAAGTGTGCGTCTCTGGGCACCGTGATTGGCCCGGCCGTCATGATGGTGTCGAAGCACGTGGACGGTTCTCTGAACCAATGGGCTGTGACGTTCGCAGAGAAGTCCGCCTTCTCCAACGTGCTCACGGTTTCACACAAGTTCCGTTACTGCGGCCACCGTTTCCATCTCAACGACCTCGCGTGCCACACGGTCCTGCCCCTCCTACTGACCTCATCGCATCACAACGCTGTTCTGACTCCGCCCCCTGGGCAGGACGACCCACAGGGCGCTCCATCGCGTCCATCCAGAGGCCTCGCTCCGAAGGAGATGAGCAGCAACGCGGCGACTCGGACCTTCCATGACCCGAATGCCATTTACAGCGAGCTGATCCTGTGGCGCGTCGACCACATCGGGCCGCTCTCCTGCACGGGGGGCGTGTCCGAAATCGCACGCATCAACTCCCTGCACACTGCCGCCTTCTCCAACGTCGCCTGGCTGCCCACGCTGATCCCCAGCTCTGTACTCGGTGAGGGAAAACTTCCAGTGTTCCTGGACTCGCTGCTAAACACTTCCTCTGTTCCTCATTAGTAACTAAGCTTAGTAAATAATTCACGAATATGCTAATTAAGTGAAATAAACGACTTATTAACAGTGACGAGTGAATAATACGGGACCCGCAGTGTAAATGATCAAATATCGATTTGTTTCTGGGGATTTAATGTTTCTGTAGTTAAGAAATCTGTTTTTTTGTCTGTGTGTGTATCAGGGACGTACTGTAACTCTGCAAGTGCGTGTTTTGTGGCGTCGGATGGGAAGAACCTGCGTCTCTATCAAGCCGTCGTGGATGCCAGGAAACTGCTGGACGAACTGTCTGACCCTGAGACCTCGGTCAGTGATAATAATAATTTTAATAATAATAGCATTGCTTCTAAACTTATGTATTGTTTCATTTACTGTCCCTCTTCCTTCACTGGTTGTGTGTGTGTGTGTGTGTGTGTGTGTGTGTGTAGAAATTAGTGGGTGAGGTTTTCAACATTGTGAGTCAGCAGTCCACTGCACGCCCAGGCTGCATCATCGAATTGGACGTAATTACTAACCAGGTAATGTGTGTGTGTGTGTGTGTGTGTGTGTGTGTGGTCTATAATGTAAAGTAGCATTATTGTCATGATTGCATATATTACAGTGTTGCCAAAGCATGTGTGTGTGTCTGTGTGTGTTTTCTCTCTGCAGTGTGGCTCGAACACACAGCTACTCCACGTCTTTCAGGAGGATTTTATATTAGGATATAAACCACATGATGACTTCACCGACATAAACACTACTGAATTCCCTTCAGCTGATGGTACACACTCCTCCACCTCCTCCCTCTCCTCCACCTCTCCACCTCCTCCACCTCTCCTTTTTTTCTAACGCTTGTTCTCCTCTGACAGAGTTTCACCCGCCTCCATTCTCTGAGAAGTTTTTCTTGGTCGTGATCGAGAAAGATGAGAACAGAAACTCGGTGCTGCAGATGTGGCATCTTCATCTGAAATCTGTGCATGCGTGTGTGGGTGAGTGGATTTTACACACACACACACACACACACACACAGAGAACCAAAGAAAAGCGTGACTTGGCTCTATACAAGACCTCAATCTGTACAATAAACCCAGTGACTCAGCTCTTTAGCAGGACTCGGTTCTTTATACCAGACGTCTAATCAAAAGCCAGACTTGGTTCTTCCATCAATATTCTATGTACACTTTTAGACTTAACGGAAACATCTGCGACTATTTAAAACTTTTTAAAGATTTTTAAATAACATGGCAGCCAAATGCCAGTCAGTTCTCGTGGGTGGAGCCTAATTTCCCCAAGAGCTGTAACTCGTGATTGATTACATGAATTCTGAGGACGTCTGTAAAGTTTGTGGCGTGGTAATTTAAAGTGGGTGGAGTTACATTCAAACTGAAATTCGGTGTACTACTTCATTGTGTATCTTTCTAAAGTTGAATAATCCTCACCCTCGGCCAATCAGCTTTCAGCAGGTCATGTATGTGTATTTGTGGTTTCTTTAGTGCTCTGTGTAACTTAAGACCTGGCTACTGAGCGGTGTGATTTGTGATGGGTGCTTGGACCCCCTTAAATCGCTGCTTGTGGCAATATTATTTTCATATGGTTTCATATAAAATACCGATTTATTGTTTACAATATTGTTATGTTATTTTTTTTCTTGTAAAACGACCGTTTCTGCAGATGACACTCCACAGACCCAGCCGTACCAGAACCAGCTGACGGTCCCGCACATGCTCGCCAACGCTGACTCGTCTCCCGAGTCGACACCAGGTCAGAGCCCCCTTCCTCGCTCGTCTTCCTCGGCTAACCTGCAGTCTGCCAGCAAACTGATCCTCAGCTCCACCCTCGTCTACAGCCACAGACTGGAGCTCCCCCTGGGGGTGGAGGTGATCCGTGCAACACCGTCTGCAGGTACCCTGTGAATCCCTGTGTTACAATAGAAACGAGCGCCATAATATAAGCCAGAGGCAGTGTTTTGTAAATGTTATAAACGTTTAAAGTACTCTGTACTTCAAATAAATTAGTATGCAAACAAAATGATTTCTACATTTTTGTACGTACCGAGAGTAAAAGTGCGAGCTAATTCGAATTCACAAAACGCAAATCTGCGAGAGATCACTCAAGAGTTCAGCGTATGTGATTTTTTCCCTCCAGGTCACTTGAGCTCTTCCTCCATTTACCCGGTGTGTTTGGCTCCGTATCTGATCGTGACGGCGTGTTCGGATGGACGCGTCAGATTTTGGAGGTGTTCCGTGGATTCAGAAGATTCTCCCTCGTACCGCTGGGAGCCGTGGTGCCTCCTGAACGAGGAGGAGGACAACAACAGTGCCCTGAGCCTTTCGGGTCGCCCCGTCGCCGTCAGCTGCTCCTACACCGGCCGCCTGGCCGTTGCGTTCAAACAGTTAGTCTCTACTGAGCACAGCTCGAGCTCTAAAGACTTCTCCATGCACGTCTCCATCTTCGAGTGCGAATCCACAGGTGGGTCCGAGTGGGTTCTGGAGCAGACTATCCATCTGGAGGACTTCGGGAAACCTGTCAGTGCTTTGGACCCCAGAATCAGCGTGGACAGCAACCTGGTTGTTTATAGCAAGTCTGATCTGTTTGTTAGAACACAGAACCCTAATATTAAGCACTTCGTTCACCTAGATTGGCTCTCGAAAGAAGACGGATCGCACATCCTCACCGTCGGAGTCGGAGCCAGCATCCTGATGTACGGACGGATCTCGGGCATCGTCGCCGAGCAAACCGGTGGGAAAGATGGCATGGCCGTCGTCACCCTGCCTCTAGGGGGCAGTGTTAAGCAGGGCGTCCGCTCCCGCTGGGTTCTTCTGCGCTCCGTCGATCTGGTTTCCTCTGTGGATGGGACGCCATCTCTTCCCGTTTCTCTTTCTTGGGTCCGAGACGGAATCCTAGTGATCGGGATGGACTGCGAGATGCACGTCTACGCTCAGTGGTACCAGGATAAGAAGCCCAGCGATTCCGAGGACAACGATGACGCTTTCATGGTGAAAAAAGGCGCGATCGAGATTACGGACGACGTGATCCGAGTTCCTGCCGTAATCCAAGATGGAGGACTTTTCGAGGCGGCGCATTCTCTGTCCCCCACTCTGCCTCAGTACCACCCCACTCAGCTGTTAGAGTTGATGGATTTAGGGAAGGTGAGACGTGCGAAGGCCATCCTGTCTCACCTGGTCAAGTGCATCGCCGGCGAGGTCGCCGTGGTTAGAGATGCCGTGGCAGGAGAGGGCGGAGCCAGGCGACACCTGTCTCGCACCATCAGCGTCACCGGAAGCACCGCCAAGGACACGATCGTCGCCGGGAGAGACGGCGGGCGCGATTACACGGAAATCAACTCCATCCCTCCGCTCCCGCTGTACGCCTTGCTCTCGGCCGACCTCGACACGTCTTACAGAAACAAACTAGCCGACGACGTGAAATGTCAGGAGCGGGAGACGCGGAAGTCTTCAGAGGATCAGTACTCGGAGCTGTTCCAGGACTCAGCCGAAAACACTGATGACTTTGCGAGCTTCGCATGGGCGGACAAGGCGGAGAAGAAGGAGAAGAAGACTCGTGTGATTGATCTGTCGCAGTACGGCCCTACCTGTTTCGGTCCGGAACACGCACAGGTGCTCTCCTCTCACCTGATGCACTCCAGCCTGCCTGGACTCACCCGCCTCGAGCAGATGTTCCTGGTTGCGCTTGCCGATACGGTGGCAACCACCAGCGCGGAGGTGGGCGGAGCCACTGATAAACAGTACAGAGGTGAGGTTTCTTCGCTCTCCCTACACCCTTCACCGCTCTCCCTACACCCCTACACCCTTCACCGCTCTCCCTACACCCTTCACCGCTCTCCCTACACCCCTACACCCTTCACCGCTCTCCCTACACCCTTCACCGTTCTCGCTACACCCCTACACCCTTCACCGCTCTCCCTACACCCTTCACCGCTCTCCCTACACCCTTCACCGCTCTCCCTACACCCTTCACCGTTCTCCCTACACCCTTCACCGCTCTCCCTACACCCCTACACCCTTCACCGCTCTCCCTACACCCCTACACCCTTCACCGTTCTCCTTACACCCCTACACCCTTCACTGCCCTCCCTACACCCTTCACCGCTCTCCCTACACCCTTCACCATTCTCCCTACACTCTTCACTGTTCTCTCTACACCCCTACACCGCTATCCCTACACCCTTCACTGTTCTCCCTACACCCTTCACCGTTCTCCCTACACCCTTCACCATTCTCCCTACACCGCTATCCGTACACCCTTCACTGTTCTCCCTACACCCTTCACTGTTCTCCCTACACCCTTCACCGTTCTCCCTACACCCTTCACCGTTCTCCCTACACCCTTCACCGTTCTCCCTACACCCCTACACCCTTCACCGCTCTCCCTACACCCCTACACCCTTCACCGCTCTCCCTACACCCTTCACCGTTCTCCCTACACCCCTACACCCTTCACCGTTCTCCCTACACCCCTACACCCTTCACCGCTCTCCCTACACCCCTACACCCTTCACCGCTCTCCCTACACCCTTCACCGCTCTCCCTACACCCTTCACCATTCTCCCTACACCCCTACACCCTTCACCGCTCTCCCTACACCCTTCACCGCTCACCCTACACCCTTCACCGCTCTCCCTACACCCCTACACCGCTCTCCCTACACCCTTCACCGTTCTCCCTACACTCTTCACCATTCTCCCTACACCCCTACACCCTTCACCGCTCTCCCTACACTCTTCACCGGTCTCCCTACACTCTTCACCGGTCTCCCTACACTCTTCACCGGTCTCCCTACACTCTTCACCGGTCTGCCTACACCGCTATCCCTACACCCTTCACTGTTCTCCCTACACCCTTCACCATTCTCCCTACACCCCTACACCCTTCACCGCTCACCCTACACCCCTACACCCTTCACCGCTCTCCCTACACCCCTACACCGCTCTCCCTACACCCTTCACCGCTCACCCTACACCCCTACACCCTTCACCGCTCTCCCTACACCCCTACACCGCTCTCCCTACACCCTTCACCGTTCTCCCTACACTCTTCACCGCTCTCCCTACACCCTTCACCATTCTCCCTACACCCTTCACCATTCTCCCTACACCCTTCACCGCTCACCCTACACCCCTACACCCTTCACCGCTCTCCCTACACCCCTACACCGCTCTCCCTACACCCTTCACCGTTCTCCCTACACTCTTCACCGGTCTCCCTACACTCTTCACCGCTCTCCCTACACCCTTCACCGCTCACCCTACACCCCTGCACCCTTCACCGCTCTCCCTACACCCCTACACCGCTCTCCCTACACCCTTCACCGTTCTCCCTACACCCTTCACCGCTCTCCCTACACCCCTACACCGCTCTCCCTACACTCTTCACCGTTCTCCCTACACTCTTCACCGGTCTCCCTACACTCTTCACCGGTCTCCCTACACCCTTCATTGTTCTCCCTACACCCTTCACCGCTCTCCCTACACCCTTCACCGCTCTCCCTACACCCCTACACTGCTCTCCTTACAACCCTACACCTTTCACCGCTCTCCCTATACCCTTAACCGCTCTCTGAACATCTCTCTCTCCCTCTCTCTCTCTCACCAATATAAATAAAATCCAGCATGATTAACATATCTCCTTAAACGGCCTTAATGTCTGACACTAGACTAATTAAACAGGGCGATTATCACGCTCTCCACACGCACCTACACTGCAGCAGATCAGCTGGTGTTTATTTAGTCTTTTAGAGAAGGTGAGATGTGAGCAGAACGTTCCAGACATCAGGACATCAGAGAGGTTCAGGGACATGCGCTCTCTCTCTCTCTCTCTCTCTCTCTCTCTCTCTCTCTCTCTCTCTCTCTGTCTGTGTGTGTGTGTGTAAGTGTGTATGTGTGTGTGTGTGTGTGTGTGTGTGTGTGTGTGTATATATATGTATATGCATATAAAACGTGTGTGTATGTGCGTGTGTGTTTCCATTCACATGATTCAGGGGATTTCATTGAACACAGTTAGCCATTTGTGTGTGTTTGTGTTACAGCAGTATGTTTACTCACTGTACTCTCCTGTCTTTGTCGTGTGTGTGTGTGTGTGTGTGTGATGTCCAGGTGGTGAGGCTCTGGATGAGTGCGGTCTCAGGTACCTGCTGGCGATGCGTTTACACACCTGTCTGCTTACATCACTTCCTCCTCTGTACCGCATGCAGCTGCTGCACCAAGGTAACTCCCTCATCCTGTCACATTTACACACCAAAACACTCTTTCGTCCTGCTAACCAGGTGTGTGTGTGTGTGTCTGTGTGTGTGTCTGTGTGTATGTAGGCGTCTCTACATGTCACTTTGCGTGGGCGTTTCACTCCGAGGCTGAGGAGGAGATGTTGAACATGATCCCAGCCATGCAGAGAGGAGACCTGCAGTGGTCCGAGCTTCGCGCTGTCGGTGTCGGCTGGTGGATCCGAAACATCAACACGCTGAGACGTATGGTGGAGAAGGTGATGCATACGCATGCGCACACACACACAGACTCATATATATATATATATATATATATATATTTACACACGCATATACTCTCTCTCATGCGCATATACACACACTCACACATACACACACCAGGTACACACCACATCTGGAACACTCCTGCAACACTTTGACCACACCACACCTGGAACACACATACACACACCTGAAATGCACTTTTAACACCCTGTGAACATGTCTAAAACACACTTGGATCACACAGGTAGATGGTGTATAGATAATGACAGGTACTGTAATATTAATAACATTGAGAATTTATTTGGGATTAGATATAAGACAGCCATGTTTCTCTGATTCTCTCAGCTGACGGGGTGAATGTTAGTACGTGTGTATTAACTAAATCTCAGGTATAGGGGGTGTGTAAATATTTCTGTCTGTGTTCCAGGTGGCCAAAGCAGCGTTCCAGAGGAATAACGATCCCCTCGATGCTGCACTCTTCTACTTGGCCATGAAGAAGAAAGCTGTGCTCTGGGGCCTGTTCAGGTAACTGCATTCATACACTCCACACACTTCCAAGTCTCACGCGTTGGGTGCTGTGAAGGTTTCTTTTAAATTGCATCTGCGTGTATTAATTTATCAGTCTAACCTCTCCTTGTCTCGTGTGTGTGTGTGTGTATGTGTGCCGTACAGGTCTCAGAGTGATGAGAAGATGACACAGTTTTTCAGCCATAACTTCAGTGAGGATCGGTGGAGGAAGGCGGCGCTGAAGAACGCTTTCTCTCTGCTGGGGAAACAGCGCTTCGAGCAGTCGGCCGCCTTCTTCCTGCTCGCCGGATCACTCAAAGACGCCATCGAGGTGCGCGCACACACACGCACGCGCGCATATACACTTGTCTAATCTTACTCATTATTATGATTAGAGCCAGTTGTAGACATAATATACTAAACCCCGCCCAGATTTACTCTCATATACACCTAATTTACATGAAACACGCCCCAATTTAAATTTAATTTACATATGACACACACCCTCATATACCATGAACACAAACACATTGTGTATTATTTTGTGTGCAGGTGTGTTTGGAGAAGATGGATGACATCCAGCTGGCCATGATCGTCGCTCGCCTGTACGAGGCCGACTTCGAGAGCTCGTCCACCTGTCAGGGGATCCTGTACGAGAAGGTTCTGGGCTGCAAACGGGACGGAACCGAGTTCTCCTGCAGTAAAATGCACCCGGACCCGTTCCTCAGGAGCATCGCTTTCTGGATCATGAAGGATTACACCCGAGCGCTGGACACCCTGCTGGAGCAGACGCCCAGAGACGACGACGAGAATCCGGGTGAGCCTTTACACAACGATGACGGATGACGGAATGTTCCAGAAGCACGATGATTTTTGATGATGTTTATTGTGGTTTATTCCTTTATAAAGCGTTCTTGCTTTCTGACGTGAAGGTTTAACTGACTTTTGGTTTTCAGACGTGATGGTGAAGTCCTGCAACCCGGTAGTGTTCAGTTTCTACAACTACCTGCGCACACACCCTCTGATCGTACGCCGGCACTTCGCGCCTCCGGACGGCTCAGAGCGCAACAGCAGCGCCGATCAGATCAACCTGATCGAGCGCAAGCTCTTTTTCACCACCGCTAACGCTCACTTCAAAGTGGGCTGCCCTGTCCTAGCGCTCGAGGTGCTGTCCAAAATTCCCAAGGTGACCAAGAAGACCAGTAAGGCAGCTTCCACGGCTAACGTCGGCGAGGTCCAGAACGGTGTCCGGGCCTCCGATCTGGACTGGAGCGCGCCGGTGATGAAGCCCAATGATGACCTGAAGCTGGACTGGGGAGATGAGGAGGAGGAGGAGGAGGAGGAGGAGGAGGAGGATAAGAAGGGGTTGCTGATGAAGGAGAAAAAGAAGGAGGAAGAGGAGGAGGAGGAGAAAGCGAGCGATTGGAAGGTGGACGTGATCGCCGAGCAGCTGAAGTTCCGAGCATGTCTGAAGATCCTGATGACGGAGCTGCGCACGCTCGCCACCGGGTACGAGGTGGACGGAGGGAAACTGCGCTTCCAGCTCTACAACTGGCTGGAGAAGGAGATCGAGGCCATGCACCGCATCTGCAACTATAAGGTACTTTTACAAAATATACTTTAGAGTTGACAAAACACTTCAGAAAATAGTACTCCAAACCGAAATCAGTAAGCTAGGCTCCGCCCTCAGACTCTAGGCCACACCCCCTCCCCTCGCTGGGTCTGACTTGCTTGTAGCTGAGCGACTCTGTGCTTCTCCTCAGGTGGAAGGCCAGGGTTCGGTGGGTGAGCTGGAGAAATGGAGCGGCAGCGTGTCGGGTGAAGGGGACGAGTTTGAGCGGAGGAGTGACACGGATGTGTATGAGCGCCACCTGCAGGACCGGCGCAGACTGCAGGCCAAACAGCTGCACGCTGAGAGACGGAAAGCCTGGCTGAGGAAGAACGAGGCGCTGCTCAGAGTCTTCCTCACCTACTGCAGCCTGCATGGAGCCAAAGGGGGCGGAGTCACGTCTGTACGCATGGAGCTGCTCTTCCTGCTGCAGGAGTCACAGCAGGTGTGTGTGTGTGTGTGTGTGTGTGTGTGTGTGTGTGTGTGTGTTAGGCAGTTAATATAACCATGTTCTTTGGTTATATTTTTGTTTGTTGTATCCTAGGAGACAACAGTGAAGCAGCTGCAGTCCCCGTTGCCATTGGCAACGACACTGCCGCTTCTCTCAGCTAGCATTGCTCCGACTAAAACAGTCATCGCTAATCCTGTCATGCACCTGAACAACCACATCCAGGACATCCTGTACACTATAGTACAGACCGAAGCTCCGCCCCATCCTGACATACCTGATAACAGAGTGAGACACACACACACACTGTACACTATAGTACAGACCGAAGCTCCGCCCCATCCTGACATACCTGATAACAGAGTGAGACACACACACACACACTGTACACTATAGTACAGACCGAAGCTCCGCCCCATCCTGACATACCTGATAACAGAGTGAGACACACACACACACACTGTACACTATAGTACAGACCGAAGCTCCGCCCCATCCTGACATACCTGATAACAGAGTGAGACACACACACACACTGTACACTATAGTACAGACTGAAGCTCCGCCCCATCCTGACATACCTGATAACAGAGTGAGACACAGACACACACACACACACACTGTACACTATAGTACAGACCAAAGCTCCGCCCCATCCTGACACACCTGATAACCGAGTGAGACACACACGCACACACTTATGAATTCACCTAGACACAACGTTGTATTGCGTCAGTGAAACAGTGTGACTGAAGGACGAGGTGAAGGATCTGTCTCACTCTCTGTCTGTCTCACCGTCTCTCTCTCTCTCTCTCTCTCTCTCTCTCTCTCTCTCTCTCTCTCAGGTGAATGCACTACACACTTTGGCTGCTTCTCTGTCTGCCTGCATTTACCAAGCACTGTGTGACAGCCACAGCTACAGGTATATACACACACACACACACACACACATACAGACACTTCCTGTTTGTTCTTATAACAATTGGATTTCAATTTAGATTTCTTCATATTATAACAACTCACTTATTCATTTATGCAAACTCTCTCTCTCCACACACACACACACACACACACTGTTGTGTGGTCAGCAGTCAGTCAGAGGCGAACCAGTTCACAGGAATGGTGTACCAGGGTCTTCTGCTCAGCGAGAGGCGGAGACTCAGGACGGAGAGCATAGAAGAACAGGCCACACCCACCTCCGCCCCTGCACACTGGCCAGGTACATACTAGGGGTGCCCATAATTTTAGAGCTGACTGTTTAATGTGTTATTGACCTGATTTTTAATTTACTTATTTTATTGATGAGGAGTGAGTGTAATAATGGAAGGAAAATCTCTCTCTCGCCCTCTCTCTCTCCCCCCCCTCTCCCTCTCCCTTTCCCTCTCTCTCTCTCTCTCTCTCTCTCTCTCTCTCCCCCCCTCCCCCCTCTCCCTTTCCCTCTCCCCCCTCTCCCTTTCCCTCTCCCTTTCCCGATCTCTCTCTCTCTCTCTCTCTCTCTCTCTCTCTCTCTCCCCCCCCTCTCCCTCTCCCTGTCCCTCTCTCTCCTCCTCTTTCCCTCTCTCTCTCTCTCTCTCCCCCTCTTTCCCTCTCTCTCTCTCTCTCTCTCTCTCTCTCTCTCTCTCTCTCCCTCCCCCCCCTCTCCCTCTCCCCCTCTCTCTCCCCCCCTCTCCCCCCCCCCCCCCGTATCTCTCTCAGGTGTGGCGTCTCTGATTGGCCTGTTGGCGAGCTCTCAGGGTGAGGATCAGCCAAGGCTGAACGTGATGCTGTGTGAGGCCGTGGTGGCCGTGTATCTGAGCCTGCTGCTGCACGGCCTCGGCACACACTCCACCAACGAACTGTTCCGCCTCGCCGCCCACCCTCTTAACCCACGCATGTGGGCTGCCATCTTCGGAGGCGGAGCCAAGATCATCGTCAAGCCCAAGCGACAGGCCGAGGTCTCGCCTGGTGAGCTGAATACCTGTAGCAGTCTGGAAGTGTGTCACAGTGTGGCAGTGTGTGTATCAATGTACAGTGTGTGAGAGAAAAACCAGCTAGTGAGTGAGTGAGTGTAACACTGCACTGTGTGTCAGCTGCATTTGCAGCAGAAAGCTCTCAGGAATCACCTGATACCCCCTCCCTCGCGGTCACACCCACGTCCCATAATGCCCAGCCTGATTACCATGGTGACGGCACCGTGGAAACGGCTGCGCAGCTGGACAGCTGTGAGTGAGGCGCTTTAACTGAGTGTGTGTGTGCGTGCGTGCGTGCAGTGTGTAGTGCTGAATTACTTTGCTTTCTTCTTTCACTACATACACTCACTGTGTGTGTGTGTGTGTGTGTGTGTGTGTGTGTGTGTGTGTGTGATTGCATGTATTTTGTTATCTTTTTTTCTTATGTGTGTGTATGTGTGCATGCTTGTGTCTGTTCATTTTCAAGAATGTGTGTAGTTTACACGTTCATAGATGGTTTGTGTGTGTGTTATTACAAACTTATCACAGTATTCATCCTTCGACAGTAGGACATGAGTATAAACACACACACACACACACACACACACACGCATGCACGCACGCTCACAAGTCCGACTGTTTATATTTACTCCAATGCTTATCTAATGTCTAATTATATTTATCAGTCAGTGTGCAGCGCACGGCCTCACACACACTCTACGACAGTAATACTCATTAACAAACCCCACAAGCCACACATACACACACACACACACACACACACACACACACACTTTTTTCACACTGTGTGGTGTTGTGTTTGCCCATTTTGTCATGAACTAATATTGGAGAGTGTGTGAGAATATGCAAGAATGTGTGTTTGTGTGTGTCTGCGCGCACACAGGTGTACGTGTGTGTGAAGGTTCTTGTTTATTGTTTTGTTGTTTATTGTGTTGTGTTGCACTCAGCCCTTCCTGATCAACTGAAACCAGACAGCGGTGAAGGTTTGTGATCGTGTGTGTGTGTGTGTGTGTGTGTCTTTCATATGACCCAAAATAACACATCTGTTGTGTTAATGAATCTTTAATTAGTTTTATTTCCACCTGTAAGTGTAAAATAGTGGGCGGAGTCAATGCAGATAGAGTGATTTATCACCTGCAGTGATAAGTTCAGTCTCACATACAGTACAGAGACGGGTGTAAATGAATACGCCTGAAGGGCAGGTATTAAATTCGGCAGAATCCAACTTTAAACTATTTAGTAAGTTTTAATAATGAGAGAGTATTTTTTCATTTTTGTTATATATTTGTTGTATTTTTTTTGTATTTATTGTATTAGTTATAACCGTTGTACAGTGGCAGGTGATGTAGGTCACATGACCATGAAGTTATCTGTGATTGGGTGAATCCCAAATCATGTAGTGCACTAGGTAGTGTGGATAAAATGTTATTACACTGTTGATGGGGTGCGCTAATACAGATAAATAAATAAATAGACTAATAATAATCTCTCTCTCTCTCATTCAAATTCTCTCATTCATTCAGTAGCCCCGCCCCCGACACCTCCTGCTGAGGAAGT